>NW_001889874.1:658246-659466 GCF_000143565.1 Laccaria bicolor S238N-H82 | reverse complement strand
TGGCAGCAAGCTGTGGTGTAGACCAGGAAAACCCATTTGAGTTCAATGAGGACTCTAATTGGAAATATTTACATCCATTCATTGATGTCTTCCAGCATTGCAGTGTGCAGGTTCCTAAAGACCTATACCTCAAGTATTTAGAGGAGGGCCTTCTAGATCAAAGCCACACCATTGGTGAGCTATTATTTTCAAATGCCATATCAAAACTTGATTGTTTCACTTTTATATAGGCCAGCCCCATGATTTAAAAGATCTGGAAATTTTTTTGAGAAGTAATGCTTCACATGGCCTAATACACCCTCACAATATCAGTAAGATATCTCAGCAACTCATAATTCATCTCTCACAAAATATTTTCTGCAGAGAAGAGTCCAACAGTCAATTTTTATTGCATTGGCCACCCTCTCAAAGCATTTCCCATCATTTGTGCAAAGTTACCTCAGAGCTGGATAGTGTCATCAACATCACTTGTGTGTCAACAATTTTTATTTTCCTTTAAACAGCACTGATTCCATTCTTCAGACCATATTAGCTGTACAAACTGTCCTTGCTATCCCTAATTATAAAACAACAGTTGGCCCTGATCAGTTCCACGAACTTACTCTGAATCAGATTTTGGAACCAACTGTTGATCATAGTGGTGGTCATCCTGCTAAGGTACATTGATCTTGGTTTCTACAACATATGGTATATTTATAGTATTTGAATTTTGTTTTCTAGAGGCATTGAGATGGACCGGAGGCCTAGGAATTCAAAATGTACCCACAAAAGTGTAAAGAACTCTGCGCCTCAAATCAGGACATAGGTCATTGTATCTAATGAGCGTGATGGTGTGCTGAGTGATGGTGATGGTGACAATGATGATCATTATAATGATGGTGATGCAGACCAGTATGGGGATGCCAAGGCTGCTCTGGAAACACCATGGAGGTCGAGTCTCCCCAAGTATGTCATGGAGGATCTTTCAACAAGAGGTGTTGTTGCTAGGCTTGAGCAAGCTCTTCAGCAAGATGTTGCAGGAGCAAGTCTCTTGGATCACTTGCCATTCATGTAAGTTCTCCTTCCATCACACCTTCCCAGCCAGTTAACTTTTCCCCTAGAACTGAATCACCTGAAGTTCAAGTTGTGATAGACTCTGAGAGAAAATTGAGAGAGATGGTAAACAAAGACCTGGCAGAAAAGACTGTGTTAATCATCTGGAGAGCCAAGGGTGAGAGTGG
>NW_001889874.1:656468-657762 GCF_000143565.1 Laccaria bicolor S238N-H82 | reverse complement strand
AGTTAGCGACACACTTCAGTCACCCATTTTTGGGTACCTATGAGGTTATCCAATTCTTTGAATTAGGGAACCTTAGTGGTACCCCATTCCAGAGTGGTATGACCCTCATACCAATTCCATCATACCATGGTATGGATGCCACATACCATTCCACCTCATACCATACCATTCCACCTCATACCATACCATACCATTCCATACCATTCCATACCATTCCATACCATACCATACCATACCATACCATACCATCATTCCATAGCTGTCACAGGGTGTCTGGGGTCCTTTTTACAAAATATGAAAATTATTTCTCCAGGCTGTAATACTGATCCATTGGGCTCCATTTTTTGTGGACTGGTTCTTCAGATTTCTTCTGACATTTTAAGCTACAAGTGGAGGCTATAGGGTGAACTTGATCTTTTGAAAATTCACTTGAAAATTAGCTTGATTGGGCTTTATCCCAGGGTTTGGCCATTTTCACTGTGGATAATCCATCACAAGCCACTTAAAAGTGTATATCTTGCCAGGCCATTTATATTCATGACAAATAAATTAATGTTGTATCCATCACAATGGCATGGCCTCTGAAGGAAAACAAGAATTTTGCAAGACTTTATTTATTGCAAAGGCATGAACTTTAGCCAAATTACTACCCAAAGCAAGGATGCCTTCTTCAGATAGAATATGTTCAAAATTTGTCATTTATGAAAAAGTATGGGGTCATTCCATAGGAATGGGATCATCAAAAAACTTGGATTTGGAATCTCCTCATATCTGCCACTCAGCAGAGCTGGCATTGTGGGGAATTTTGATTTGAACATTTGAACACAAGCAGGCCAAGACTTCTAATTACAAGCTTCAAGGTATCATTATTAAATATAGCTATTCTAATTTAAATCAAAATTCTGTCTTTCATACAATTAATCAGGGATGGTGAAGAAGTCCATGACATTGACAGCAATATGAACAAATGCTATGGACATTCACCTATGAGGGAGCAACTTGGGAGATGCTCTTGGAACAGATTGCCAATTCCTTATCCCACATGTCTTCAGAATCATACAATAGAGATGGAATCATACCATGAGTATGGAACCATACCATACCATGGGCATGGAATCATACCATGGGGGTGGAATCATACCATACCATGGAAATGGAATCATACCATGGGGGTGGAATCATACCATACCATGGAAATGGAATCATACCATGGGGGTGGAATCATACCATACCATGGAAATGGAATCATACCATGAGCATGGAATCATACCATACCATGGGAATGGGATCATAC
>NW_001889874.1:654993-656418 GCF_000143565.1 Laccaria bicolor S238N-H82 | reverse complement strand
GCTATGGTCAGACATAGTTGAGTCCCCAGATATATGGAAAGAATGTTGAATATCATTATGATGAGAACATGACTGAAGCTGGTCAAAGGGAAAGTCAGAGCACTTTGTGCTCAGTTAAAACACAACCTGGGCATGAATTCTGACATCTCAGTGTAACCTCTTCTCACTTTGTATTTCATCATCATATCATTCCCTGGAGGGGACAAAGGCTGAATGATGGCTATTTGGTTAAATTCAGTTGCTCTGAAACATTGAGCTATATCCTCATCTACCTAGATAGATACAAGGAGAATATCAGAAAAGCAGACTACAAGCCTCCAGCTGTTTGGCTGCAGTCAGTTTGCCTGAAACATCAGGTCTACCCCCATATACCTACATAGATAATAGGAGACTACAACATATCAGAAAAGCAGACCACAAACTTTTGTAATGAAAAAGCGGACACTACAAACTTTTATAATGAAAAAAGCGCACACTACAAGCCTTTGTAATGAAAAAAGCGAAGACTACAAACTTTGTCATTAACACAACCAGAAGACTACAAACCTTTGTAATGAAAAAAGCGCACACTACAAACTTTTGTAGTCTAAAAAAGCGCACACTAGTTAAACAAACTTCGAAATGAGGGTTTTCTGCCTTCCTCTGCATAGATTATGGTTCCTGTAATATTTTAAGCATCTATCCCATCAATCTCTTTTTCATTGAACATAGCCACACCTTCCATATTTAGAAATTCACACTGGATCCTGAGAACAGCACCTCAAACATCAAACAACATGGTATGGTATAAGGGTGCAATACCATGGTATGGTATGGGGGTGCAATACCATGGTATGGGGTGTTGTAAGCAAATCTCTGTATGGTATGGTATGATTCCATTCCCATGGTATGATCCCATTCCCATGGTATGGTATGATTCCATGCTCATGGTATGATTCCATTTCCATGGTATGGTATGATTCCACCCCCATGGTATGATTCCATTTCCATGGTATGGTATGATTCCACCCCCATGGTATGATTCCATTTCCATGGTATGGTATGATTCCACCCCCATGGTATGATTCCATGCCCATGGTATGGTATGGTTCCATACTCATGGTATGATTCCATCTCTATTGTATGATTCTGAAGACATGTGGGATAAGGAATTGGCAATCTGTTCCAAGAGCATCTCCCAAGTTGCTCCCTCATAGGTGAATGTCCATAGCATTTGTTCATATTGCTGTCAATGTCATGGACTTCTTCACCATCCCTGATTAATTGTATGAAAGACAGAATTTTGATTTAAATTAGAATAGCTATATTTAATAATGATACCTTGAAGCTTGTAATTAGAAGTCTTGGCCTGCTTGTGTTCAAATGTTCAAATCAAAATTCCCCACAATGCCAGCTCTGCTGAGTGGCAGATATGAGGAGATTCCA
>NW_001889874.1:636515-654251 GCF_000143565.1 Laccaria bicolor S238N-H82 | reverse complement strand
GAGAATCTGAAGAACCAGTCCACAAAAAATGGAGCCCAATGGATCAGTATTACAGCCTGGAGAAATAATTTTCATATTTTGTAAAAAGGACCCCAGACACCCTGTGACAGCTATGGAATGATGGTATGGTATGGTATGGTATGGTATGGTATGGAATGGTATGGAATGGTATGGAATGGTATGGTATGGTATGAGGTGGAATGGTATGGTATGAGGTGGAATGGTATGTGGCATCCATACCATGGTATGATGGAATTGGTATGAGGGTCATACCACTCTGGAATGGGGTACCACTAAGGTTCCCTAATTCAAAGAATTGGATAACCTCATAGGTACCCAAAAATGGGTGACTGAAGTGTGTCGCTAACTTCCCCACAATATAATATCTCACAGTTTTTCCATTCATGTGTGTTCAACTCTCATCTTTTTCATTCTCCATCATCCCAGTCTCATCTCCATGGCCCTGTGCTTTTCTGCCATTCTCGTGTCTTGTCAGACTTTGTATTATGTACTACAAGAAATACATGATTTATTTTGCCTGTATTTCATTTGAAGTGATTGGTCTTCTAGGATAAGAATTGAGCATCTAGCTAAAATTATGTGGAAAGGGTTCAACCAACCTTGGCCATGGAAGGGGGGCTAACCTTTCATGGCCTATTGGCACCTCAGTGGAACATTGGAACATGACCTTTTGCTGATGCTCCCCAGTTCTATTACTTGCACCTATGCAAAAAGTTCAAAACACATCAACCACCATTCTGATCAGCTTACTCATTATGATTTTTGTTCCTTGCTCTTACTTAACATTGCCACATCAAAAGAATTACTTGTTTAAAAATACTCATATTATCTATGCCATGCCATCTACGTCATCAAGAAGTCATGTCTATATCTACATCCATTGGAGTCTTGGAGTCCCAGAATCCAAGTCTGTTGGAGGAAGGGTGCAACATTTGCATCTGGAGGGGCTTCCCCTTGTCCAGGATAGCTTTTGCTGAGTGATAGTCCAGTACACCTTTGGACCATTTGAAGGCTGTCTCATAGTGGTTAAAATTTGGATAAGGTGATGCCTCCATCACCACCTGTTTGGCCTCCCATATGACATCCTCCCTTTCAACCTGTCAGAACATGTAATTATAAGAAGAGAAAAGAAATAGCACCTTGGAATGAAAGTCAGGTTGGCCATTGCTTCAGATTTTCTTTTCCATTATTCGTAGGCCACTCTCACCCTTGGCTCTCCAGATGATTAACACAGTCTTTTCTGCCAGGTCTTTGTTTACCATCTCTCTCAATTTTCTCTCAGAGTCTATCACAACTTGAACTTCAGGTGATTCAGTTCTAGGGGAAAAGTTAACTGGCTGGGAAGGTGTGATGGAAGGAGAACTTACATGAATGGCAAGTGATCCAAGAGACTTGCTCCTGCAACATCTTGCTGAAGAGCTTGCTCAAGCCTAGCAACAACACCTCTTGTTGAAAGATCCTCCATGACATACTTGGGGAGACTCGACCTCCATGGTGTTTCCAGAGCAGCCTTGGCATCCCCATACTGGTCTGCATCACCATCATTATAATGATCATCATTGTCACCATCACCATCACTCAGCACACCATCACGCTCATTAGATACAATGACCTATGTCCTGATTTGAGGCGCAGAGTTCTTTACACTTTTGTGGGTACATTTTGAATTCCTAGGCCTCCGGTCCATCTCAATGCCTCTAGAAAACAAAATTCAAATACTATAAATATACCATATGTTGTAGAAACCAAGATCAATGTACCTTAGCAGGATGACCACCACTATGATCAACAGTTGGTTCCAAAATCTGATTCAGAGTAAGTTCGTGGAACTGATCAGGGCCAACTGTTGTTTTATAATTAGGGATAGCAAGGACAGTTTGTACAGCTAATATGGTCTGAAGAATGGAATCAGTGCTGTTTAAAGGAAAATAAAAATTGTTGACACACAAGTGATGTTGATGACACTATCCAGCTCTGAGGTAACTTTGCACAAATGATGGGAAATGCTTTGAGAGGGTGGCCAATGCAATAAAAATTGACTGTTGGACTCTTCTCTGCAGAAAATATTTTGTGAGAGATGAATTATGAGTTGCTGAGATATCTTACTGATATTGTGAGGGTGTATTAGGCCATGTGAAGCATTACTTCTCAAAAAAATTTCCAGATCTTTTAAATCATGGGGCTGGCCTATATAAAAGTGAAACAATCAAGTTTTGATATGGCATTTGAAAATAATAGCTCACCAATGGTGTGGCTTTGATCTAGAAGGCCCTCCTCTAAATACTTGAGGTATAGGTCTTTAGGAACCTGCACACTGCAATGCTGGAAGACATCAATGAATGGATGTAAATATTTCCAATTAGAGTCCTCATTGAACTCAAATGGGTTTTCCTGGTCTACACCACAGCTTGCTGCCATTGGCTTGTAGTATTCTTCTTGGACAAACCAGTCAAGGTAATCTGGAATGCCTTTCAAAAGATCAGAAAACCTTGTCTCATCTTCACAGATATGAATCACAGGAGTCGCAGGGTGTACACCGAGATTGTAGCAGACATCATTTGCGAGATGGCACACCAGTCTGGTGAAGGTCACACCTGAGTTGATGCAGATCTCTATGATCATTGGACATAGGGGTGGTGGTGCTGGTGCTGGTGCTGGCATCACCTCCATCCTGAAATATATAAAGTGTTCAATTCAAATTAGATGATTTTGCATACTGTTTATATCCTTCAGCTCATCCTGGTACTGTTCATGTTCTTTTATCATGTTGTTTCTCCAGCTTTTGAGTGCTTTTGCAGCAAGCTCTTGCTCGATGATCCAATCTGGACCACCTTTAAATTTCTGAAACAACAGATACCATGACTTGACCAGGAAACTTCAAGGAGTGTATGTTTACTGACAAAATTGAAGCTATTCATATGCTCTTGACATGCATGCATGCAAGGCCACAAAAGTCACAGAGGACAAAAACAGACTCCTGGGACACAAATGCTGCCAGAATGCAGATTGTCCAGAGGTAGGTTTCTAATGAGTTCTTGACAATTAATCTGTCAGGAATGAGAAAGGTTCTCTTTTTCAAGGCCTTTTCCTTGTCCTTGTTTGGACCTGGGTGATGACCATTGCATACTACATGTGACATTTCAATTGCTCAGTTTCATGGATTGGGGAAGAAAACAAAACTTACATGTCCACATGCAACAATGAGCACCTTTCCTCTCCAGACATAAATGAGTTTTCCTGGTGGAGTCTCTTCCAGAAGATAATCCCAATTCTCATTGACCACCCTGTCCCTCCAAGCTTTGGGGGCCAAGGCGCATAGTGTTTCCTTTGAGCTGAGACCCAAGTGGGGAGGGGGAGTGCTGCCTTTGTTAGTATGGTGCTAGTATAACTACCTTTTGTGGCAGTGAGAGTGGTATAACATTGTTTTTCAGATCCAATGGAAAATCCAAGGGGTGAAATGAGCAGGCAAACTAGTATTTGTGTTATTCTTAGGTCAATGTTCAGCTAGATAGATAGATCAACATACAAAGACGCTTTTTGGATCTTTTTCTGTTCAAAAGCCGTTCCCAGACAAGAACCTCTGAAATCTCAGGCATGAAAGAGTTGACAGATCAGCTTTCAGGCAAGGCTATAAAGTGAGACTAGGAAAAGCAAAAGGGAAGGAATGAAAGGTCAAAGGGAAGGAGCCAACTTGAAGAAAATGCACTGCAACTGCAACATATCCACAGCCTCATATTCAACACCTGGCTTGTATACTCATTTACTCATTCAATTCTGCACCATTAAATAGGTTTGCTGGAAGGCTGAGGATAGAAAATAGTGAACTACAAAAAGTTTAAGAGAATGGTGAGAGTTAAGGCAGAAGGAAAATATTTCTTATCTTCAATGCCATGTGGTCTCAGGTCTCAAGCCCTTCAAGCTCATCTGAGTCCCACTTCACACCCTCAGTCTTAGATACCTTTCAGTACCCACAGAAACCCCTACCTCAACCACAGGTAGAGGTACAGGTTTGGGCGGCTTTGGTGGGTCTCACAGGTCTTACAGTTTGACCATGGGTAAGTATTAGTTTAAAGAAAGAATTCAAGAACATAGCCTATAACAACAAGCAAGTAGCTACAGTATGGGCTAAGAGGTCCTTCATCAGAAAAAAATGGAGTTGCAATGTTGTGGTATGTAGACGTGATAGCGCTGGTAGCACCATCAAGAGCCTCCTGAAATGTAGTTTGTGGTAGATGCACTTACAAATATGTATCACTACAAATATGTCTATAGCTTAGCCCAATTGGCTGAAGTAAGACATAGTTTAATAGATTCAAACTCTCTTAGTTGTACATAGCTCTATACAATATCTATTGCTCAAGATAGCCACTCCTTCAAATTGTTTTGGTAATTATTTTTATTTTACTTGCTGATTGGTCATTTAATAATTCCACAGAGCAACTTCTCTTTACCAAGTCTCTCATCTACTTCAGATCCTTACGGGAAGGTATCCATTTCCAACTGCTTCACTAAGCCTCATGAATTACAGCGACGTCTCTGCAGTGCCTCTACTCGACTGTCTTGGCAGAGTTTTCATGGTATTCAGAGGCAATGGTGTTGAAACCTAAGTCTATTTTGGTGCATTCTGACAATCTACCTGAATTTGAGGCAAGTCCTTCGTTCTTGTGGTATGCTTGTTAACACAAGGAACCGTTATTCCTATCTTTATTACATGGCTTTGAGGACACTCTACTACATTTTGGTGGTAATCCACTCATGAATGATATTCTGGGCTTATTGGGTGTGAATGCCATCCTCACAACCACAGTGCCAGAACCGATCTGTTCTGTTGTAGCTTTGCATTGACCAACATTGAACCACTATGATTTTCAGTTTGCCCTCATCACCATCAGAGGATTTCTGAGAATGCAGCAAGTTCACAGCTTCCTCTCCAGCTGTCTGACACCCCAACAGCAGAAAGACATTTATTTTGATTATATCATGAATGAGAATGTACTCCCAAATTTGCCAGAGCTGTGTATTTGGGGCATGTTCAACCAGAGGTATTGGGGCATGTCAACTTGCTACTAGAGCCATGCCTCCTGAAGTACTCATGGTATCACCATAATGTCATATGTTGTTGCAGTTAAGCATTGTAGTTTCGAACATATATTAAGCTCTTCATTAAATCTTCAAGTCATGTCTCATCATTGCAAGTTGTTCAGGTCTGTGCCAGCCTCAATATGCAGCTCTCCAAAATATTCTGTGATGAATCTTCACATTGCCATTAGCTTGATGCTGTGGGCACCTTCTATCTCATACTTGAATGAGGAGAATGACAGTTGAGGGCAGAAAGTAGCTCTTCTGAGTCATTCTTTGCTGGAGTCCCAGTTTCTTGAAAAGGCCGAACTCCTTTTCACTGTGACAGGTAATGTTAGTCAAATTAGTCCATCTTTGTACATCTTTTGCAACCAAACTAATATTTGTGGTGAGACCATATATAAAGTCTTACTACCTATGGATATATTGAATCATGATGATTACGTACAGACTGATGATTTCGCACCATTCCCCAAATTCTGACCTCAGATAACACTATGGTGAGCGATCTCACTGCTAACCAGATTGCCTTTTCTAATGTTGTTGCCTGAACCCATGACAAAGGCAGTGAAAACTCAGATCATGGTGACTGTTCAATGGAAGACTTTCTTGGGGTCCATCAGCTATCAATTTAGCAATGGCTATGCCAAGCTGAGATTTGTAAGACAATTCAGGATGATCATCATTCAGTTGTTAAATATGATTGTACTAGGTGATGTTTTCAAAGAGCAAGATATAAGCTCTCATTGAGACTCCCGCTCTCCCTCCTCCAAATGCTAGAGATACTTCATAAGTGGATGTCTGACCTTTGGTGTCAGTTTTTTTCAGATACCATCCTGAAGTCACCAAATTCTAAAGACCAAATGAATATGTCTTATTGTCATCTCACCCATGCACAGAAACTATCTGTGACAGCAGACACCTTCCACAACCCAACCCTTGCCACAGTGTGGAACACCTGTCTAGTTGAAGTTGGGGAAGACAAGGATTGGAAGGACCACTTCAAGCACCTCTGGCCTGATGTTGGTCACTCAAGGTCAGTAGCCAGGGGTACAATTGTCCTATTACAGGACTTAGAAAGAGATGATCGTGCATATTTGGAAACCAGAAACCATCGAAGTGGTGTGAAAAGCATTCAAATGGCGACTATTGAAACGTGACTGGAATTGAGGTCTTAGCAGTGCCCCCCCTATTCCTGCAGGAATCCAGTCATTCCAGTGGAATTCCGGTGGAATGGAATTTAGCAGAAGGCCCTGCTAAATTGTTTATTCTGGTGTTTTCCATTCCGGTGGATTCCAGAATGTACACCAGAATGTTCCCCGGAATGGTCTTCCCCGGAATGGGCAGGAATGGTGTTCCCCGGAGTGGGCAGGAATGGGATTCCAGTCCAATCTGTTTATTTTATTTATTTGTAACTGTATTATAGTTTATTTATTTTCAATGGATCACAAATAATGTTTGTTTGGTGAACATGCTCACCAAACATGGCCACCCTCTTCTTCCACCACCACCACCATGCTTGTCACCGCCGCCAACGCCACGCCATCACCGTCACCCATAGCCACCACTGCCAACGTCGCTCCTCGATCACCCATGGCCACCACGACCACCAACATCGACCATGACACCCTTCAACAACAATGCAGCGATGCCACATCACAAAACAACGAGCGCCGTAACCCACGAAAACACCCAACGCCCACGAAAACAATGCCCCTGGACACAAAACAACACCCGACGGGCACAAAACGACGCCCACTGCCCATGTACACCACCAGCGCCCACAAAAACCATACCCCGCCCACAAAAACATCCCACCACCCACCAAAAAACACGAGCGCCCACCAAAAAACACGAGCGCTCACCAAAAAACACGAGCGCCCACCAAAAAACACGAGCGCCCACCAAAAAACACAAGCGCCCACCAAAAAACACGCACCGCCCACCAAAAAACACGCACCGCCCACACGACACATGACGGCACCACGCCGCCTACCAAAACCACCACGTCCACACCAACGCCACCCACGACGACGCCCCCAATGGCAACCAGCTCCCACGACGACGGCGTCGACAACGCCCACGAATAACGCAAAAACACGGACACATGACAAAAACGGACGAGGAGGCGACAACAAAATGCGACACAACGATGGGACACCAACGCGGGATGACGATGGCCGAGGTCCCAGCCACACTCTCCCCTCCACCATTCCCTCCCTCCCTTCCTCCTTCCCCCTTTCCTTGTCCCTCCCCCTTACTCCCTTCCCCCTTGCTCCACCATTCCCTCCCCCCTTTCCTCCCTCCCCCCTTTCCTCCCTCCCCCCTTTCCTCCCTCCCCCTTCCTTGTCCCTCCCCCTTCCTTGTCCCTCCCCCTTCCTTCCTTCCCTCTTTCTTGTCCTTCCCCCTTCCTCCCTCCCCTCCCTTGTTCTTCCCCCTTCCTTGTCCCTCCCAAAAATATAAATACACCCCCACCTTGTCCCTCCCCTACCCCCTCCCTTTAAGATAAACTGTGTAGTGTGTGTAGTAATACATTTCAAATACATCCCCACCTTGTCCCTCCCCCCTCCCTTTAAGATAAACTGTGTAATGTGTGTAGTAATACATTTCAAATACATTACAACTCAATCTATGACTTCTACATGTGAATTTTATAAGGAAATATGAGTGCCAAGTCATCAGGATAAGGTTGGAGTTGAAAAAAACTTACTCTGCTTGATTCCAGTCCTATTCCTCTGGAATTCCTGTGGAATTCCACTGGAATGACTCTATTCCTGCAGGATTCCCCTGGAATTCCACTGGAATGACCCCATTCCTGCAGGAATAGGTGGGGCACTGTAAAGTACTGCTGGAATCCAGTACTTCTCAGTCCCCCACAGAGTCCTGCAGGACTAAGAGGGTTCCTGGGGATTCCAGAGGATTCCTGCAGGACTACACTATAATTTTGTTAAGTCCTCAGGATTCCAGGAAACTATCAGGCACAATCTTCAGGGTGTACTTTAGGGTTCATCCCAAAAAGAAAATCTCATATAGTTTGGCGCTGGGCGTTTTTCAGTGGGCACTGAATGTTTTTGGTGGGCACAGGTGGTTTTCGGTGGGCGCTAGGACATTTTTGTGGGTGGTGTGTGGGTTTTGTGGGCACCAGGGTGTTTTTCTGCATGCTATGGCCGTTTCATGGATGGTGGGGAGTTTTTGGGGGTGGGGTGTGACCTGTCGTGGTCATGGGTGATAGAAGGGTGACATGGGTGGTGGTGGCTAGGGGTGACGGTGACAGTGTGGCGTTGGCAGTGGTGATGAGCATGGTGGTGGTGGTGGAAGGAGAGGGTGGCTGTGTTTGGTGAGCAGTGTTTGCCAAACAAGCATTGTTTGTTATCCATTGAAAATAAATAAACTATAATACATAACAAAACAATAAAATAACCAGATTACAGTTCCTGCACATTCCGGGGAATGCTATTCCTGCCCATTCTGGGGAAGACCATTCCGGGGAACATTCCAGTGTAAATTCCGGAATGAGAAAACACAGGAATGACAAATTTAGCAGGGCTTACTGCTAAATTTCATTCCACAGGAATGACTGGAATCCTGCAGGAAGAGGGGGGGCACTGATAAGACCTCAGGGGCCATTGGGAACTTCAGGACAATCCTCCAGAGTAGGAGTCCACCATAGCATGCATTGTGAGTGCTCACACTTGGGAATACAGCAAATGTACTTGAAACCCTTGATGTACATCTGTGGATGTTGAGTGTGGTCATCCAAGCCAAAACGTCTGTCTGCTCTTGCTTGAATGGTTTGTATGCCGATGGGGGCAGTGGGAATGTAGCCACCATTGGGCATTGTGATTACCCACCAGTGACTCAGATCCTGGCTGTCTGGGTGCTCCATATACGTGTTGATACCCGCTTCACTCATGACCTCCCCAGACCGAACATGACAGTTCGTCACATCCCAGCATACCGCATCAGTGGCCTCGTATTCATGATCCCCTTCGCGGAAGTATTCTTTATAGTATGGTTTGGCATTGGAGGGGGACATTGCTGTTAGGCTGGTGTCTCTGCCAAATTTGATTCCTCTGGATTCCGCCGGATTCCACAGGAATGACCGGAATCTGGCAGGAATCAGTGGGGCATGATAAAGACCTCTAGGCCGGCACCTCTTTCGCTCATGCAGGATAATGGTACAACAATGTAATTGTGAGTCCATTCACTGCCTCGTAATTTGAAATCCACACTGTGCTCATCCCTTCAATTAGTATCTACATGGGTCCGCGATCCTTACTTTCAAGTGTCGCTTCATAATTTGAAAACCATGATGCGTGCCTGAGTCAATTCCTCAGGGCAGTTAGTAGGAATCACCCACCAACACTGAGAGGCCCAACAATACAAACAGGCCATAGTTGATGGTGCCTGCTGATGGGCCGATGAGGGCCAATAACCCTGTGTTGATGAATTGGCCAATGTGATCCCACTATCAAGGTAAAGAAGGGTCGGCCAGCTACGTAGATTTAGCATACACCGATCAGTAGGAAGCTGCCCCAGGAAGTCAAGTCCCTGTATTTGTATATCGGCTGATAGCTAAGCTATGCACAGTCGGCTGACAGTTTTGAACATTGTATTTGTTTATCGGCTGATGGAAGATAAGCTATGCAAGGTCGGCTGACAGTTGTGAACGTTGCTGGGTTGGTGATCCGCTGAGGGCCTTCACTTCTGATGAGCAGCTAGGCTATGCAAGGTCGGCAGACATTTTGAATTTGCCTGGGTTGGTGGTTGGCCGAGGGCCCTCAACTCTGGTTACCAGGGTCAGCTGGCGAGACCCACATGGTAGTCATGGTTCATGGATATCACCGAGTCGGCTGGACATGAGAATTTATGAACATCTCATCAGCCGATGCATCACCGAGGCCGGCATTTTCAAGCCAAATCGTTTTCAGCTTGGCCTTTAATTTAGCAGCCAAGCAGAGGCAGACCAGGCAGAACTTGCAGTTCAAATTTTCATGATCCGAGACAACATTGGTCAAACCAGCATTGATTAGTAAATTTTAACAAGAGTTGCGATAAGTGTAACTAACTTGTGGGATTCGAACCCAGGGCATACATACACGACGTACCCTCCCAGCATAACCACGAAGCCAAGCCAACGTTGGAAGACAATCACAGCCAGTATCTTTTACCTGCCTACATAGATACAATGTGTACACCTCCCACCTTGACCACTGAGCCAAGTCAATGATCCACCTGGCCTGAAAGCTCGGCACTTTGTAACTTACCCAGCGTAAGACAACTAACCTGGGTCTGCAAGCTCGGTAAGAATTGATTAGTAAATTTTAGCCAGAGTTACAAAAATGAAAGAGTTGCGATCGCTGCAAGTGACTTCTGGGATTCGAACCCAGGCATACATACACTCTGTACACCTCCAGCTTAACCACTAAGCCAAGCCAACGGTGGAAGACGATGTTGGTCGGTATCTTTTAACTGCTGACCATGTCATTCTAATAGTAGCAAGTAAAAAATTTGTTTAGGATTTAAACCGGCATACATAGGTCAGTCAGTATCTTTTACCTGCAGTAAGTAAAAAACTTTTCAAAACGCGAATCTATGACTTGTTCGGGATTTGAACCCAGGGCATACATACATATACTATGTATGCCTCCCAGCTTAACTACTAGGCCAAGCCAACGTTGAAGACAATGTCGGTCAGTATCTTTTACCTGCCGACCATGTCACTATAATAGCAGCAGTTAAAAGGACAAATTCTGCGCAGTGACTTGTTCAGGGGGTGAACCCGGTGTATAAGACAACCCAGTGCCTGGCCAAGTCCGGCAAAAAAATGTAACTTAGCTGATGACCATGTCGAATACTTGTTCGGGTGCGATTGAACCTGGTCCTATAAACTCAGCACTGACTTGTTCGGCATTTAAACTACAGTTCAAGCTGGGCCCGGACATGAGACCAATTGGAGTACAAAATCAAGAATTCACCCCTTATCCCAGATTTACCAACAATCTTTGGAAGCCAGCATGGTCTAATGGTAGTTGGCTTCTGGGTTCAATCCCCAGCTTCCGGGTTCAATCCCCAGCCATGCTTATGTTTATGACTCTTTCAACTCTTTTTTGCAATTTGGCCTCAAGGCCTGTGCCGCCATCATTTATGCTTCTGATATAGGGTTGCATCGAGGGTTGTAATTTAACCTGAAAACATCTGTGTTTCCCCCTTTAAAAACCCTCTCACATTTCAAGGACCCATCTTCACCCCCCTCATCTGCGACATGAATAACTTCACCCATGACAATCTGGAGTCTGTTGGGTATCCCTCCACCCAACCCCTACCCCGTAGGTTCTGTACATCTCCATTGGTCGTAACTAGCTGATGATTCGTCAGAAAGGAACCCGAGTCTGGTATAATATGTGTAGCGGTGGCCTCATGTTTGCAACCGTAGACTCCACTGGCAGGTTGCCAGACGTGAGCAATCCCCTTTGTACTTCTGTTTTCCCACTAACATGGTGATTAGGGGACAATACTCTTGACCATCATTGATGACGACGGCGAGAGGGTTACCTTACCATACGTCCTTTTTACTCTATCCAAACCCCCATTTCACCTATTATGAAAGGGCATGTGGCGTAACACAGGTCTCTTAATATGTCATACCATTACCACCTGTATCTTTTTACTTAAAAAAAAAATTCATGTTGAGCCTTGTTTGAAAGCCCGGATGAGCAGAACTGATCTGAAAGGCCAGGTGCAACCAGACAGGAAAGACCACGATCCTATCCTAATGGCAGTTATGACCCTGACATGTTGACAGACGTCCCTGTTCTACGTAATAAATAAATCCATGCCCGAGCCTCATGTTTTGCCAGTTAAAAGTGTCAAAAATCCTTTTTTTTGTTCATGACTGCCCCTGATTTCTTTCAATATACAAGGGATCTAGCTCGATACTTCAGAGGCCGGTTGCGGTCTTTACATAGCCCAAGCGTTCCTTGTCCTGCTCCACCACCATGGTTGGAGCCGGAGGCCCAAGCATCTGTTGAAAGGGTAATTCACATGCTTGAAGAAGCATTCAAATCTTCATGTATGTCTCACTTCTAGCCGGCCGATCTTCACTAAGTTTTGGACAGATACGACTACTTGGGACGTCTGGGACTATGCTGCAGACTTGTCACCGAGACAGAGTGGAAGCAATGAGGAGTTGGAGAAGAAACTCTTGGCACGATTCCCACCGATCTACGAAACAGCCGGGTCCGATATCCCCTACCTCGATCAACCGTGCCATATAACCGACCGGCAGGGTCACATTTTACTTTGGTACTTTCCTGAAATGTTCTCAGAACAGCTTCGGGTAATTACTTTCACTTCATTACACCCTTAGACTTTCCTCACTTTACTAGACATTTATTTGGGATCACACAGGTTCTTTGAGCCCCAAAAAGAGAAGTAATGGGACTTGGCGGGATCACCACCCCGAGAATGAAGGGGTCACTGGGATTGTAAATTTATCACCCAGCTGGTTTTCTCAAGGACATGAAGGTCCCGAGGATCCACTGCACACGTCAGCCGATATTCAGGAACCTGCCAATTCAACCTACCTCCAGAATGTCCTATTGGCCAATGCAATTGTTGGCGCAATCTATGCCGTCATACAACCCGATCTTTTTGAGTCCGGTTTAGCCACCTTCAAGAAGCTTGCCAATCATGCCGAGGCATTGGACGATCCTATCAATATTGCTCTTCGTGTTTGGGCCACTCCCTTCACCGGTCTTTCAGTCATCCTGAACCGAGAGATGATTGATCACCGAGATCTAAAGGGGTATATGGAGTCTTTTGACTTGTTGCTCACCATCGGAAACTACACAGGAGGCTGGTGTCACTTAATCACTTCTCATTAGGCACCCTGGCACTTTCATTACTATTTCTTAGATTTTTCATTAGGATATTTCATTAGGCCCTTTGGCACTTTCATTACCGAAAACTATATAATAATGATGATATGTATCACATGGGTTGTTGGGAGGGTGGTCACATGACCAATTACCAAAAATAGTCAAAAAGCGAAAGTTGTACCCCTGCACTGTAGCTTCCCGAATCTGGTTGAATTATGTTCTGAAGTGCTCCTGTTGTGGAGATATGAGGTAAAGGAATTCCAAAAGCGTCATGTTTTCTTTTGGTTTTTTGCATTTTTCTTCATGAAAACAAAACCAAATAACATGATTCCAACACATTTAGAAAGCTAGATGAAAGGGCAACAAATATCATATCGTGGGAAAATTGACCAAAAAAGGAAGGTGCATTCCCTAAAAGAGCAATCAACACTGACAGACTACAAGAGTCAGATATAGACTACCAAGTTTACTGATAGACTACAAAAAGTTGGACATAGGCTACAAAGTTTACTGATAGACCACAAAAGACTACAAAAGTCAGACTTAGACTACAAAAGTTTGGACTTAGACTACAAAACTAGGGTTACATTAAAAGGTTTTGTAGTGTCCACTTTTTCATTAGAAAAGTTTATATTGTCCGCTTTTTTAGACTACAAAAGTTTGTAGTGTGTGCCTTTTCATTAGAAAAGTTTGTAGTGTCCGGTTTTCAAAAGTTTGTAGTGTCCGCTTTTTCATTAGAAAAGTTTGTAGTGTCTGCTTTTTGAGGCTACAAAAGTTTGTAGTTGACATATAGTTTATAGTGTCCTTGACTCTGTATAGGTTATGGGGATGAGGTTAAAGGATTGACATGATTTTACATATTGCTATTGCTGCAGCATTTACTTTTGACATCATGTACAAATTGTCTTTCACATCAAGAAAGGCTATTCTATGCCTTCATATTGATAGCTACTGTCCTATCTCAAATCATGGTTCTAGGTCCATGTGGATATGGTTTGAAGGATTAAATTGCTTTACATATTACTACTGCCAAATGATTAGTTTTTGACATCATACCCAAGTTGCCTTTCACATCAGGACAGGCTATTCTCTGATTTCACATTGATAGTTGCTGATCTGTCTGCTTTCACATTGATAGCTACTTGCCTGTCCCAAACCTAGTCAACTGTGATATCAGCTCTTTCAGGGCAATAGGATGAGCTGATTGGTCCCTGGAAGTATCCTTATGTCAGGTCATGATGTAAGTTAACAATGTATTGAGACAGAACAGTAGATATTACTATGAATGGCTTTTTCTGGCTTGAAAGCCAACTTGGGCATGATGTGAAAAGCTGATGATGTGGCAACAGCAATCAATATGTAAAGTCATGTGAATCCTTTAGCCAGTTCCCCATAAACCTACAAGTATGTGCTGTATCAGTTTCACCTACAAGTTCGATAATACCATCCTCTGGAGACGCAGAAAACGCTTTGGGCGTATAGCACAAGCCACTAGTTTCCAAATGTGTTAAAATGCTGTTTACCTTTTCCATTGACCGCGAAATTTTTTCTGAGTTTTTATCGGCTACCATAGCTAACAAATCGTGAATTGCATTTTCGTGAAGCGTATCATTGAGATCATCTTCTTGTGCTATTCGACTTGTGTTTAGCATCTCTGATGTTACAATTCCATTAGTCTTCCTATTTCTATTTTTCATATGAGAGTCTCGACTATCTTTACATGAGTTGCATGTTATTCAGAATATCCCGGACTTGATAGTCACATTCCGGCGAGTCCAAGAATCTTTGAAAGGCTGATTCCCAACTCTCGTCTGCATTTTTTAAATCCACTGCGTGTCGCCAAGGCTTGAATAATAATAACATTATTCTGCTATATTGCGCAGCATGGCCTTCAACATTTCGCCAAGGTAATGCTGGTCCAATCATTACAGGCATGACTCGATGTGTCGGTTTACGTACTCTTAGAAAATGAGACGTGCTTTCCACGTGACCATCAAGAAAGTTGCATGAAGGTCTTTTCGTGGTTTTCAGGCTTAGAACGGTGTCGCCATCTTCTGGAATATCCACATTCATTTTTTCTGCATCGTCATCCACATCCTCTTCATCATTGGCTGTGTCCGACTCAAGATCATCTTCACTCTCAGAATTGGAACATAGAAAATCAGCCGGTTTCTGTTTTCATAGAAACGAACCGAACAGTTTTCTAAGGATGACTGGACTCCTGATCGGGATGGCTCCGATGATGATGGAGAAGACTTGGACGTGGAGAAACCAACCAAGAAACTAACCAAACAGCATGACGAACATCGTGAGGATGGCTCCGATGATAGTGACTCAGACTCCGATAATGGTCAAGAGAGGCCAAAGCAGGATACTCTGACCGAGCCCACAGTGAAACCTAGCAGGGTCAACCCGACCTTGGAAGAGGATAGAGACTCGGGATCAGATTTGGGCTCAGACGATGCTACGATCACTGTAGATACCAGCCCCGAGCTTCAGCCTTGGTACAACGACACCCGGGCTCTCTCCCATGAAGTACCATCGGACACTGAGGTCTTGACTGATGATACATTTTGGGAAGCTGACCTGGGCTGTGGGGTGGAGTCGGCCGATCGAGCGAAGAAGAGAAAATTCACTGATGAGGAGGATACACCCTGCAAGTTTCCTCAGTTAGAGAAGGGGTACAAACTTGGCCTGAGGAGTGCCCGACCAGGCAAAGTCAAATGCCAAGCTGCCTCAGCTGTTATCCAAGCGACTGTCAAACCAGCTCAAGCAACCAATCTGAGGTCGGACACAACCAAAGCTTCGAATAGCTTTGATTTCACTAAGTCAAGTGGTGTCAACGCAAAACGACCAGTCCCTTCAAAACAAAAGGAGTCAGAGGCCTGTCCCAGTCAGCAACCATCTATTGATGTCCCCACCAAGCCCAAACCAAAACCGTGTCCTATCATGAAAGGCAAGGTTTCTACAGGGGAACTCGGTATAGTAACCCGAGAA
Source organism: Laccaria bicolor S238N-H82 (assembly GCF_000143565.1). Lineage (NCBI taxonomy): Eukaryota > Fungi > Basidiomycota > Agaricomycetes > Agaricales > Hydnangiaceae > Laccaria > Laccaria bicolor. The sequence continues at coordinate 638,274 of NW_001889874.1, read as the reverse complement.
CGGTCGAAAAAGATTGCTGAAGAAAGTGTTCGTTCCACCCGGTCCAAGAAAGTTTCATTTGTCAGTTGAACCTATCATGTTTAATGATGTTAGTCATTCATGCCCGGGTGCGAAATACATAGCATGTTCAATGATGTTAGTCTGTGTCCGGTTTCAGCAGTGTCACTTCGTAGTTCATCATGTTTTCCTATCATGAAAGGCAAGGGTTGAAAAGTTGTTCGTTTGACTAATTGAGCCGGGAGGCTTGTCTTACGACCAATTAAATGTGAGCACTATCCGGCAGCGGGTATCTTCAACCGTGCCCGGGTGCAAACTACATAGCGAACCAACCTCGGTCTTGTGATCTAATCTTCTACTTAAACCCTGGTCCATCCCTTTTGTCCCTCCCCTTCCCCTTGTCTGGGATCTCGTCTGGGATGAATGGCCATAGTCCTTCTAAAGTAGCGTCCATTGCTGCAACCAGATCACGGTCTGAATCGATTTGTTCATGCAACCGGTCTTTCTCCCTCCTCAAGGTGGCCAAAACATACCGATAATGGCTCGTTGTCGCTATGCTGTCGGGCAGGGATCTGAGCGCCTCCTGGTGAATTTCGCTATGACGAACCAGGTCCATACGATCCATCTCGGTAAACTCATCTCCCCTCATCAACAATTTATCAAAGGCGGCCTGCAAATTCCTAATCGAAGGGTCGGATGAAGCCTCGGGGTCCATAGCTCTTTCCCACACTTTGCCAATTGCCTGAACGACCTCGGCTACCACGCCCGTGCGATCACCAATGCTGTCATCAGACACAACCTTGATATTGTACTTGCGACATAAACCCCTTGCACGTGGGGAGTTTGGATCCAAGTCCAACAATTCGGTCGAAGGTGGTGGGCGTGGTGTTGTCCTCTCTTGAGTGTAGACGAAGACAGGAGCCAGGCCGAAAACGAAGGCATCGCCTGGCCGAGTTGGCAGAATGGCAGCTCCTCCTTGGCCCTGGAGTTGTAATTTGGCCTCTTGTGATTTCGTCAGATACTTCCGTGATCCCAGAGTACTATTGGACCTTGAGGCGCCAGGGGAAGACATGCCTGGTTTGTCAGAGGCAGGAGCTGGAGCAGACGTGCCAGGTGTTTGAAAATCAATGGAAGGCTGAACAGCCGAGGCCGGGGTAAATGAACGATGGACTTCAAAATCGAAAGGGGATCCTTTATTAGCCGAGGCTGGTGCAGGGTTGTTAGGCTTTTGGAAATTGAAAATGGATGGCTGACGAGCCGAGGACGGGGGAACAGGCGGCACATTCGTTGAAGTGTCCACTTGCTGAAAATCAAAAATCGATGCCTGACGAGCCGAGGCTGGTGGAGATCTGCCAGGCTTCTGGAAATCGAAAATCGATGGCTGATGAGCCGAGGATGGGGAAACAGGCGGCACATTCGTTGAAGTGCACACGTGCTGAAAATCGAACATTGATGCCTGATGAGCCGAGGTCAGGGCAAAAGCTGAAGTACTGACTTTCTTAAACTCGAAAATGGATTGGTGAGCCGAGGCTGGGGTGAATGGGTTGGAACTTATAGCAGGGGTAGGTTCTTTGAAATCGAAAATGGATCTGTGAGGAGCCGAGGATGGGACGTCCACTTCCATCACTAGTTCGGATTCTTGGCTCTGTCCTATTGGCCACCCAGAATTTAGGTTTGGCTAGTTTTCTGTCACCGACTGGAACTCACCACTTGGTTTAAGAGGGGGTAGAGCCTTGGCCGTTCCTAAGATATGGTAGAACTA
>NW_001889874.1:635246-636465 GCF_000143565.1 Laccaria bicolor S238N-H82 | reverse complement strand
AATGATCCACCTGGCCTGAAAGCTCGGCACTTTGTAACTTACCCAGCGTAAGACAACTAACCTGGGTCTGCAAGCTCGGTAAGAATTGATTAGTAAATTTTAGCCAGAGTTACAAAAATGAAAGAGTTGCGATCGCTGCAAGTGACTTCTGGGATTCGAACCCAGGCATACATACACTCTGTACACCTCCAGCTTAACCACTAAGCCAAGCCAACGGTGGAAGACGATGTTGGTCGGTATCTTTTAACTGCTGACCATGTCATTCTAATAGTAGCAAGTAAAAAATTTGTTTAGGATTTAAACCGGCATACATAGGTCAGTCAGTATCTTTTACCTGCAGTAAGTAAAAAACTTTTCAAAACGCGAATCTATGACTTGTTCGGGATTTGAACCCAGGGCATACATACATATACTATGTATGCCTCCCAGCTTAACTACTAGGCCAAGCCAACGTTGAAGACAATGTCGGTCAGTATCTTTTACCTGCCGACCATGTCACTATAATAGCAGCAGTTAAAAGGACAAATTCTGCGCAGTGACTTGTTCAGGGGGTGAACCCGGTGTATAAGACAACCCAGTGCCTGGCCAAGTCCGGCAAAAAAATGTAACTTAGCTGATGACCATGTCGAATACTTGTTCGGGTGCGATTGAACCTGGTCCTATAAACTCAGCACTGACTTGTTCGGCATTTAAACTACAGTTCAAGCTGGGCCCGGACATGAGACCAATTGGAGTACAAAATCAAGAATTCACCCCTTATCCCAGATTTACCAACAATCTTTGGAAGCCAGCATGGTCTAATGGTAGTTGGCTTCTGGGTTCAATCCCCAGCTTCCGGGTTCAATCCCCAGCCATGCTTATGTTTATGACTCTTTCAACTCTTTTTTGCAATTTGGCCTCAAGGCCTGTGCCGCCATCATTTATGCTTCTGATATAGGGTTGCATCGAGGGTTGTAATTTAACCTGAAAACATCTGTGTTTCCCCCTTTAAAAACCCTCTCACATTTCAAGGACCCATCTTCACCCCCCTCATCTGCGACATGAATAACTTCACCCATGACAATCTGGAGTCTGTTGGGTATCCCTCCACCCAACCCCTACCCCGTAGGTTCTGTACATCTCCATTGGTCGTAACTAGCTGATGATTCGTCAGAAAGGAACCCGAGTCTGGTATAATATGTGTAGCGGTGGCCTCATGTTTGCAACCGTAGACTCCACT
>NW_001889874.1:632221-635196 GCF_000143565.1 Laccaria bicolor S238N-H82 | reverse complement strand
GTGCCCGGGTGCAAACTACATAGCGAACCAACCTCGGTCTTGTGATCTAATCTTCTACTTAAACCCTGGTCCATCCCTTTTGTCCCTCCCCTTCCCCTTGTCTGGGATCTCGTCTGGGATGAATGGCATAGTCCTTCTAAAGTAGCGTCCATTGCTGCAACCAGATCACGGTCTGAATCGATTTGTTCATGCAACCGGTCTTTCTCCCTCCTCAAGGTGGCCAAAACATACCGATAATGGCTCGTTGTCGCTATGCTGTCGGGCAGGGATCTGAGCGCCTCCTGGTGAATTTCGCTATGACGAACCAGGTCCATACGATCCATCTCGGTAAACTCATCTCCCCTCATCAACAATTTATCAAAGGCGGCCTGCAAATTCCTAATCGAAGGGTCGGATGAAGCCTCGGGGTCCATAGCTCTTTCCCACACTTTGCCAATTGCCTGAACGACCTCGGCTACCACGCCCGTGCGATCACCAATGCTGTCATCAGACACAACCTTGATATTGTACTTGCGACATAAACCCCTTGCACGTGGGGAGTTTGGATCCAAGTCCAACAATTCGGTCGAAGGTGGTGGGCGTGGTGTTGTCCTCTCTTGAGTGTAGACGAAGACAGGAGCCAGGCCGAAAACGAAGGCATCGCCTGGCCGAGTTGGCAGAATGGCAGCTCCTCCTTGGCCCTGGAGTTGTAATTTGGCCTCTTGTGATTTCGTCAGATACTTCCGTGATCCCAGAGTACTATTGGACCTTGAGGCGCCAGGGGAAGACATGCCTGGTTTGTCAGAGGCAGGAGCTGGAGCAGACGTGCCAGGTGTTTGAAAATCAATGGAAGGCTGAACAGCCGAGGCCGGGGTAAATGAACGATGGACTTCAAAATCGAAAGGGGATCCTTTATTAGCCGAGGCTGGTGCAGGGTTGTTAGGCTTTTGGAAATTGAAAATGGATGGCTGACGAGCCGAGGACGGGGGAACAGGCGGCACATTCGTTGAAGTGTCCACTTGCTGAAAATCAAAAATCGATGCCTGACGAGCCGAGGCTGGTGGAGATCTGCCAGGCTTCTGGAAATCGAAAATCGATGGCTGATGAGCCGAGGATGGGGAAACAGGCGGCACATTCGTTGAAGTGCACACGTGCTGAAAATCGAACATTGATGCCTGATGAGCCGAGGTCAGGGCAAAAGCTGAAGTACTGACTTTCTTAAACTCGAAAATGGATTGGTGAGCCGAGGCTGGGGTGAATGGGTTGGAACTTATAGCAGGGGTAGGTTCTTTGAAATCGAAAATGGATCTGTGAGGAGCCGAGGATGGGACGTCCACTTCCATCACTAGTTCGGATTCTTGGCTCTGTCCTATTGGCCACCCAGAATTTAGGTTTGGCTAGTTTTCTGTCACCGACTGGAACTCACCACTTGGTTTAAGAGGGGGTAGAGCCTTGGCCGTTCCTAAGATATGGTTAGAACTAAACCCGAGGCCGGGTCCAGTGCCCAGCCACAATCAGAGGTGACTCCTAACGACACCGCTGCCCCAGTCCAAAGCAAAAAAAGAAAAGGGGACTCGATTGAAGCCAGGCCAAAGAAGACCAGAGTCGTGAGTGCAGAGTTCATCAACAGCAGCAGTGATGAGGAAACATTGAAGCTGAAGTCGGAGTCACTTCGACTGGTTGGTGGGGAAGCGAAGGCGGTTAAACCTAAGTCCCAGCCCCATTTCTCCTGCATGACACCCAGTGCCGGCCTCAGTCTCATCTGAAGGCCCAAGTTAGACCCCGACGCCGGTCCTCCCAAGACCGCCATGGCCGCTTTAAGGCAAGCCAAAACTGCCGAACGTCTTGCAAATCAGAATGCCGCGATTGCGAAAGGCAATTATCAGCTTGCGGATATACCCTGTGAGGCCTGCAGCAAATGCCAAGATCGAGACATTGTTCCATGCGCTATCCGTTCCCCCCCACAACAAGGATCCTGCTCCACCTGCAGTACAGGTAAGACGACCTGCACATATGCAGTAACCAAGAAAAAGGACACCAACAGTGAGGTCGAAGACGAGATCCAAAAGGGGTTGCAGGATCTTGAAACGGCCACAGTCTCTGGGGGAGATGCCCAAGTGAAGATCATGAGGAAGAAAGTGAGGTCAAAGAAGCTGCAGGTGAAGAAGGTGAAGCCGGATGTCAAAGAGAAGGGCAAGCAGGATGTCGAAATGGCCACAGTTGGGCATGATGCAGAGCATGCCATTGACGTGGACATGGAGGTTGGTCTGACAATGGGAAAGGGGAAGTCCGAGGGTGGTATCGACATAGAGATGGCCAAAGTCAAACATGAGGAAACCAAGGTCGGTGCCATTCCAAAAGCCGACAAAGACATGGGCTGGGTGACTCCCACCATAATCATTGAGCCACCCACACCACACACATCGGCGATTTTCAAGAGCACTGAGACCGAGGTTGGTACCAACACTGACAAAGGAAAGGGCCAGGAGATTGGGCCGCCAGCCAGTGAGATGGAGTGGATCGTGCCCAAGTTAGCAATGCGGCTGGGTAAAAAATTCATGAAACTCGTTATTCTTTGAGGTCTTTATTGTCCCCCACTGATTCCTGCAGGATTCCTGAGGATTCCTGAGGATTCCTGAGGATTACCAGGACTCTATATTGGCTGATGTGCCAGCCAATTTTTTGAGTCCTGTGGGGGTCCATTCCTGAGGACTGAAGACAGTCCTCAGGATTTTCGGACAGGACTAGTCCCAGGAATGATGCATTTGATGAGTCACATGACCCATGAGCATGTGCTTGGATACATCATGTGATGTGATGCATCACGTGCACATATTTGTTGATGATAGTTCTCATATGTGACACGTCACGTCACCTCTCTCTTTCCTCTCCACCCACAACCTCGCCCACCACGACCACCACGACCACCACGCAACAGACAACGACGACAACGACAACGACATCGACGGACGACGACAACGACGACTACGACAACG
>NW_001889874.1:630940-632171 GCF_000143565.1 Laccaria bicolor S238N-H82 | reverse complement strand
AACACAGCTGGNCCAGATCACGGAACCGCAGTTCTATGACAGTACATAGGTAGTGGAGTATCGAATCCCCTAAGCTCGGGACGACTGAGAATGTTGCGGAAATGCTGAGTGGATAATGCCATTACTGCTGTGTCCTAATCCGAAAGATCTCAGTAAAGTAAATAGCAAGATATGGCAGTCAAAGCTGGACGTACATTCAATCGAGAAAGCATTCCCCTACTTGTGTAAAACAGTAGAAAACGAGACCATGGGTGATGCAAAAAGGCAATAAGGCCGACGACGTTGTGGTCTTTGAGAACAAGCTTGCTTGGCAAGCAAATTCACTACGTGCACATCCTCAGTAGTAGTGGGTCATCGTCATGTTGTCCACCACATAACACACTGCGGACTTCACCGCTCTCTTGCTCGTTCCGTCTATCCATCCATCCACCTATACCCCCCCACCAACTCCGGCCTCGCACACTTGAACATCCTCCATGGTGGTCTTCTATCGTTCGGCATGCAACAGCACTACCACACCACACCAGCTCAGCCAACCTCTACGCACTCCTCTCCCCCTCAATCCCGTTCCCGAAACCCATCGACAGGCGCCCCCTTCCATTGAGGACGCCGTGTCGTATCGTATCCGACTCGACCAGCCCTTGGCTCTCTCTTCCTTTCCTCGTTCAATAGGGCCAATTGCCCCTTCCTCCGCGACGGCATTGACAATCGGGAGCCAGTTCAACGAGTACGACTTCAACGGGATCCTCTGCACCGCTCGGTACACTTCAAGCTCCTTATTTTCAAGGCGCCGATGCGAGCGAAGAAATCGAATCTTCTCCACCACAAAGAAAGGGGGGCGAGTTCACCGTGGCCTTGAGTTTCGGAAGAGGCGACATCGAAGAGAATTCGGGTGAGCGATTTGGGTACCATGAACGTTCAGCGCTCGACCCTTGTAGCTCAACAGTCACTGCTTCCTCCACACTGAAGAAGACTCGTCTGCACCTTGTCCACTCGTGGACATTGAACAATGACGAGAACCTCGTCTTTTCAAGATCCCCACTCCGTCGCTTTTACAATGCACTGGAACGAGGAGACTATGTATACGTGGCGTCTGAATGGCGTTCCCGATGATCGATAATGCCGGAAGACCGCGAAAGGGACAAAAAGGTAGCGGGTATCTTCAACAGCCGAGGATGGGTAGTAGAGGCGAAGTTGAGATCGGGTGCTGGCGTGTTGCCACTGCTGAAAA
>NW_001889874.1:604863-625851 GCF_000143565.1 Laccaria bicolor S238N-H82 | reverse complement strand
CACCCCACAAAAAATGGCACCCAATGGACCAGTATTGCAGCCTGCAGAAATAATTTATATATTTTGGAAAAGGACCCCAGACACCCTATGACAGCTTTGGTATGATGGTATGAAGTGACATCATACCATCTGGTATGGTATAACAGGACATGGTATGGTATGGTGACATGGTATTGGTATGGTATGGTAACATGGTATTGGTATGAGTGGGGTATGGTATGGGTTTTCCATTCCATGGTACCATGGTATTGGTATGGAGCTCATATACCACCCCGGAATGGGTACCCCCAAGGTACCCTAAATCAAGGAATTGATGTACCTCATAGGTACCCAAAAATGGGTGACTGAAGTGACTTTTCCAATTTTCATTTTCATGGATTTATTTATTTCAATCAGATTCAGAGACATTAGATTCTGCATGTTGTTCATCCAAACCCAAGTCTTCATCATCACCATTAATCTCCTGAGACTTTGCTTTGTGTTTCTGTTGAGTGAGGACATGCTTTGTGTGATAAAACAACATTGCATGTAAAAACCAGTTGAAATTGGCTCAAATCCACCAAGCCATGCATTCAATTGTTCACATACTTGGGTATTGAATGCTCGCTTAGCATGTGGACGACCATTGTCATCAAATTCAATGATGACAAGGTTTGGAGCTGAACCATCACCAGGAGAAGGATTGCAATATGTTCAGCAAAGAAAATCAGTTACACGATGGGTAATATAGTGGAAAGTATCAACAATAAATCTTGTTGTGTGTTTCCATATTGCATCCCAACTTCCATTGCTAACAGCAGTTCTAAAAACTTGACATGCTTTGTCAATACAGATATAGTCAGGGCGAGATTCTGGGGTTGGATAAACAGCCTCTAAAAAGCGCAAAATATTTGTTGTTGACTCAGACCTATCAAACTTTGTCCATGCAATTACAACACCACATGGTGCACAAATGGTTTCCACACAGTAGAATCATGCTGGACTAAAATAGTTAGGAGGTAAAGGTGGTTCCTCATTAGCATCATCATGGCACTGTGGGTTTGGTCCTCTTCTTTGTGGATTCCAAGGTTGAGCTTCCCCAGGCCTTTGTAACATTCTCTGAATACCTGAACAAGTTTGATGAGTTTGATATTTTGTAAATTTTTGCCACTCTGCCTGATGTCCTTCACATGCAGAGGTGTCTCCAAATCTGTCGTTTGTACAGTCACGTACAAGGCATCAGGACCCATATTCTTCATTGTGCACATCACACAATGAGGCACCATGAGAATTTGAAAGATCATTTACACAATCATCAATTGCACAATGCTATAAATGTCAAGTTAGTAATTATTATAGTCAGAATAACCTTTAAATGATTCACTGTTGGTCCCATAACAACTCCATCAAGTACAACCATTGTGACATTTCTTTTGTCAACATCCATATCATCATCAGAGTTATCCTGAGAGGTAGGAGATGCTGGGTGTGGTTGTGGTGGAACTCTGTTATCTTCTGCCAAGGGTGGTACAGCTTGATTTTCATCAACTCCCACTACAGCTGCAGGATCATTCATAACAGCATCACTAGCTTTTTTATATGGCTGACTACATTCACTGCATGCATGCTGATCTGCTGCTCTGATAATTCCCTGTTCCCCTAAAAGATCAAATGCCTGTGTGGTGACTTCTGTTATGTTCAAAGGATCATTGAGTTCTAGGTCAATCTTGGATTCTGCTGCAATTGTGCACAAAGAATCTTGTACAAAGGCCTGCCAAATGTGAGCACGGGATAGATTTGTTGACTTTGTTCCATAGGTAACATTCCAATATTGTGAATATGCAGAAGCAGAGCCATGGAAGCTATATATTGCATTGATCACAGAGCTTGAAAACAATCAATCCACCCATAGATTACTGCCAATTTTTAGATACTTTGCTGAGTTGAGGTAAACTCGCTTTGGTTGCTTAGCTCCACCAAACTCATGAAAAAATCGTTCATGATCTGCAGAATAAGATGTTTCACAATCTGGACATTTTGCTGTCAAAACTGAAACCTTTTTATAGATTTTGTGATCTTTAATCAATGTCACTGAGGGTATGTCACATTTCCGTGTGGCTTGCACCAGTGATCTGGGCTTACATGTTGCTGTTCCACACACTAGTGATCCTGGACATATCATATGAACAGGCTGAATAGCTTTCTGGGAAACAGGAAGTAGCTTTCCCATGTAAGCATCTTGGTCATCATATGGAGTTAAATTCAATTTGACAGCCATATCATTAAGCTTTCCTGCAACCAGCTTGACCTTGTCATGGGGGGTTGAATCATCCTCGTCTTCATCATTATATAAGAAAATAGCTGTGGAGCCCAATTGATCAATCAATGCCCTAGCTAAAGCAATCATCCATCCAGTGGTCTGAGTCTTGTTTTCACCTTGGAATTCTGGGTGTTGCTGTCGAAAATAGAGATTCAACAAGTCCACGTTTTCTGTAATTGTGCATAAAAGGGTCAAGACAGTTGCCAAAGAGATGTTAGATCCAAAGGTTGATTCAATAATTTGATTAAATGCAGAAAAAGATATATCTGGGAATGGGGTTTCAGTTCGTGCACCATGCACTAATGATGCCATCTGAAACCATATCAAAAGCCAGATTATAATCCAATGTTGACTCAACATAGAGAGTGTCATAAGACCAAAGCGAGTCAACCAAGAAAGAGCCACAAGGGAAAACCAAACAGAGCTACATTTACAAATTTTCACAATTTACATGTCAACGTAATAGTTCATAGGATAGAAACTTACACAGGTGAATTCTTCTTCGACTTTGCCTTTACCTTTGACTTCAACTTCAACTTTTTCCCTCCAGATGACTCATCTGATTCCTCCAAAGACTCCTTCCTCTCCTTCTTCCTTTTCTCCTGTTTAACACCTGACTTCTTTCCAGCACCTGAACTAGTAGCAGCCGACCTCTTTCCCTTCACCACATCTTTTCTTTTGAGCCATTCTGCCAAGTCCACAATAGTGTAATGATCAGGATCTTTGGTCTCAGCCCAAACTTCCGATTCAGATTCAGCATCTGAGCTGGCATCAAGCCATGCTTTCATCTGTGGATAATTTTGGGCACAGCTGAATAATGCCTTCCAGCTGGAGTAAAATTGACTTTTTGCGATGAAGACAGGAAACCAAGTCAACGAAGACAGGAAACCAGTGTTCAAGACCATGTTCAGTAAGATGGTCAGCCCACTCTTGGCTAGATCATAAACCTTGCATGGTTTTGGATGCATTTATCAATGCCTTGTACTTCAGATAAGTGTTGCAAAGGGTAGGAGTGAGTGAATGCAGATCCATAGAGATGTTCAAGAATGTAAAAAGTGCTTCCTTTTGAATGGTAGTCAGGGTAGATGGACCCTCAGAAGCTACTCGGCCACTCGATTGGCCAGATATCAACAAAGACTGGCGAACTGCAGCAGGCAAGGAAGGAGAACGAGATGACCTAGAATGAGACTTTGACAAAGAACTGGAGCGATGGGAGAGAAAAGATGGGGGAATAGCTGAAGCAACCTCAGGATCAGATTCCTAGTGCATATTAACAAAGCAGATTATATAAATAATATAACAGAACTTACAAGAAAAATGGTTAGAGTTGGCCCAAATTCAGTTTTTTGCCACAAGTGAACCACTGAATCTTGAAATGCCAAAGCATCCCTAAATCTACCCTTGACTATCCATTTGCATTTCTGCTGATCCAAAATATATACACGATCATTGTTATCTGTCAGGAAGATAATCAAAATTTAGATTAAAAATTGTATTTGAAGTACTTACCGGACATTGGAGAATAATACTTTGCAACATGTTGAAGAAGGGGTGCCAAAGCCCCTTCAAATGGAATTGTAACTGCGATGACAGCTGTTTCATAAATATCTACAGTGGTGGGTCGGGTATCGGAAGGGAATAAGTTGACAGTGCCCTCAATATCAATAGAAGTGTCATCCCCAGCTGCATCAAAATCACCGATGTTTGGGGCATTTCCAAGAGCCCTGCCACGAATAGTGGCTCCATATGGTTTAGATGCTCCACTAGATCTAACTAATTGAGAACCACTAGAACCTCCAATAGCCTTAACAATGCGGGCCCGGCCACGCTGAGATGACTGTCCATGAGGAGGACTGTGCATTTTCACATCCAAAATACTATCATCAGAAGCATCAACAGTAGCAGTGATAGGTTCACTGGGCTGAGTTCGCTTAGCTCTAGAAGGTGGACCTATGCGAACAGTAGCAGACATAATCTTGGCACTCTGGCCACCAGTATCATTATCAGAGTCAGAGTCACTATAATCCCCACTGACAGCCTGAGACCGAGAATTATTACTAGCATCATTGTCAGAGGTAGTATCAATCTTTGCAGCAGTCAGCTCAGGTTCACGATCAACACGAGTACGACTGCTAGAAACAGTAGGTCCAGGAGGCAGCACAGAACCAACATGTGAATGAGCAGGGCGTTCAGGAGGTGCAACAGAGGTGCCCGCAGCAAGTAGCTTTCGCTCAATCCTGTAAACCAATTATCCCATTAGTTATGAATTTTCAAATTAAAAAAACAGAATAAAACAAGAGAAACTAAAATACACACGGCTGAAGATGAGCAGGAGTGCCCTTGGCATTCTCAATTGTGTCTTCATGCTGACGATCAGCCCATGTCTTCCTACTGCAAGTGGTGAGGGAGCTAAAAGAGACAAGAGAAAAATAAACAAATACGTGTTTTTCCCCTTGGCCCCAGTTTTCTTCCTTTCCCCAGTCTTCCTCCCCTTCTTCCCCTTCTTCCCCCCTTTCTCTGCATCATTTTCCTCCTCCACAGCAATGGCAGCATCATCAACATCATCTTCACCATCATTCCCAACAGTCTTGATGTGTTTGGTAGCTGACTCGTCAGCATTGGATTGTTGTCGCTTCCGGCTGGTGGACTTGGGTTTGGTGGGCACAACAGGTAGAGCAGCAGTATGGTTGGCAGCTCATTGGTCACGGGCACTTATAGTTGGTGGTGGTTGGGAAGCAAGAGATGATATCAAAAGACGCCAACGTCAATCATGGGTCTAGGGTTCGGAAGGTTCTCCGAAGATACATAACCAAACAAATAAATAGGGTCCAGACTTGTCTGGACCCCATACATTAAAAAAATACATAACTATATGGTGGCCACGCCGCTGTTAGCGATGCGGCACCAGAGGGGAAGAATAAAAAAATATAAAAGCTCTACATAATATAACTAACTAAGCTAAAGAATAGATGACAACGACGAACGGCGAGCTCGCTGTTCGTCGTCTAGTTATGGCAACTGACCAGGTTTTCGTGTGGTCATGGCCTTCATGGTGATGTTGTTGTTGTTTGTAAGGACGTGGCAATCGTGGCATTTGTTAGCAATGTGGTTTGGGATGAAAATGGGGCGGGTTGTGCTCACCGCGATAACGCAGACAAGAACGACGAATGATGACATGGTCGTCATTCGTCGTTTGGTAACCACGTCGCTGTCAGCGACGTGGCCACTTGGATTCCCCATTGTGTCTGGGTGGTGGTCGTGTCATGTTGTGTTGTGGCCATGTCGTCTTGCGTGTTGTGTTGCACGATGGCGGCGTGTTGCATGGTCGTGGTCATGTCGTGTTGCGTGGTGGTCGTTGTGCTGTTGTCGTGCGTGTCATCCTTCGTGTGGTAACATGGCTAGTGGGCCGGGTTGTTCACTGAGTAAATAATGACAACAAACGACGACACCGATGTTGTTGTTCGTTGTCTGGTTCACGTTCACGTCAGCGGCGCCATGGTTCATGTAATAGAAAGGGACTGAGGTGGAGGGAACTCACATGATAAATGATGATGGTGGATGGTGAACAGCACCATCCACCGTCTGGTTGCCACGTCGTGTACTGCGACGTGGCACCTGAATTCCATATCCGACGCTGAGGTGGTATCTGCATATGTGTCAGAAAAGTAGGGGGAGTGGAGGGGTGCTACTTAGCTGGTACCCTGGCAGCACTTTCCATCCCTTGAATGACGACTCCTGGTTGTCGTTCGGGTCATCTGGTTAGCCCCGTGTATGGGCACAACATATGTCATCGCGTGGGCACCCATTTTCCGTGTGACATGGCATCACCTGGGTAGTTAGTGGGCGTATGGTCCTCATTTCATTGTGTGGGCGCTTGTGTGCTGTGTGACGTAGTGTTGGCATGTCATTCTTGCTGCGTTGGGGGGTGTAGTGGTCGTTAGGCGGTGGGCGACGAATGTAGATGGTGGTGGTGCTCAGCTCTTCGCGTGGGCGCTCGTTCGTTGTGTGATGTGGTGCTCGTTTGTCGTCCTTGCTGCGTTGTGGGGTGCAGTGGTCGTCGAGAGCAGTGGGCGACGATTGTCATGGGCGTTGGTGAAGGTGGTGAGGCAGCGACACTGGATCGGCGTGGACGATGGTGGTGGGAGAGGAGTAGGGTTGAGGGTTGTTGACAACACCCAAATCGAGTCTTGGCAAATGCCGACGCTTGATTTGTGTGGGCGTTGTCAGCGTTCCATCAACGGATTCCGTTCCGGATGCATTCCGGACATCATTCCGTCCGTCTGATTCCAGGAACCATTCCAGCGGAATCGGAATTCCGTTCTGGATTCCTCGGAATTATTTGATCAATTTGGCAGGGCCCTCTGCCAAATTTGATTCCTCTGGAATTCCGGGAATTGCCCGGATTCCGCCGGATTCCGGCAGGAATCGGTGGAGGACAATAAAGACCTCCATTTCTTCTCTATTGACCAAGGCATTAGCAACAAAATGGTGATCTTTCAATAAGAATACAAACTTTTCTGCCTCGATCCCTGAGTACCCACTGCCAGTTCATCAGTGCTTGAATCTCCAGTTTGTGAATCTGAGCTGTGAAAAGATGGTGCCATGTTGTGTTGTCCACCGTTTACTCCAGTAGTCCAGATACGGCCATCGCTAAGGCATGAGTCTCCAACTTTGCGCTTGAGGTGGGTGGAGTGTTGAAAGGTATCACGGATGGATAAAGGAGGGAAGCTGGTGTCCTTTGGTGAAAGTCCAACCACAATCATGACCACTCTTGATGCATTGTAGCTGGATATTGCTAAGTCACGGCGGAACTTGGCATCTGTGTCAATAATTTCAGTGGTGTCAGTTTTTGAGGGGTGTACATCTTGATTTTTGACCAGAGAAGCAATTTTTCACCTATATGAGAGATTGATCAGCTCGAGCGAATCAAATTGTTAGTGATTGTAACTTCACTGAAGAGATTGAATGTAGAGTGCTTCATTCAGGAAGGCGGCTCCCATAATTTCACTGCCATGGCTGGGCATGGATTTTGTTCCCAATGAGGGCTGATTACTTGATGCAATGTGTTCAGCTGCATTCTCCATTCCTAGTAAAAATTGGTAGATGGTTGCTTGAGAGGGAACTGGAAGGCTTGAATGTCAGCAGATGAAGGTGTTAGTTTGGAGGCGAGAACTCCAACCTTTACCCGGATTGTGTCGGTAAACACATTCAATCTCCTTTTTTTTGTTGCGAAACCGACTTTGATGATCATCCTGATTCCATATGGCAATCCTATCTGAGTACATAGCAGAGAGGCTACGAAAGTGCTCATGCTTCTGGATGAACAACATTTTGGCATTGGTGATATTGGTATAGAGCAATGCGGCTAAGGTAACGTCAGTCTCATGTCAATGAATATGATGGAATGTTGCTTCATACACATAATAGCCGTCTTCTTCCAGTTCCAGTCGCTGTGGTGATTGATGAGAGTGTCTCAGTGATGGCCATTGTTCATCTGTCGTCCGAGCTGGTTGGACTCGGCCCAGTAGTGTTCTGCTGTTTCACCATGAAAGTGGCTGGCGTTCAGAATGTAGGCTGACACAAAGCAATACATGCAGTTGTCCTTGTGATTTTGTACATGGACGAGTGGGATGAGCCAGCGAATTTGTTCTATATCGGAGACAAGATCTGGGAAGTGTTGTTGAAAGTGGTCAACAGCCTTAACCCAATAAGCACAGGATATGTCATAGGAAACCAGGTGGTTGCAGCTTGTGAGGAAATCAGCATCAATAGTTGTGGTACCCCGGTTCCAATGTTGCCTTATTGAATGAGCAAGGGCATAATCTGTATTTGCAAACCTGCCATCACAAGTTAAGACTTTATACAGGCCTGAGGAGCAACACATACTTTTCGCCAAGTTGAAGGTCGACACTTGATTTGATGAAAACATGCAGGCATTGGATGTTCACAATCCCGGTGATGTCCATGTTCTTGAATTTCTTTCTATTTTGCTTGTTGACAGCATTGAGGTGAGCACAAGCTGTTTTCTATGACATGGGTGAGTCGCCAGAATATCCCTGAGCAAGTAAAGACCAATTACCTCTTCCGGTGGAGCAGGCTTCTTTTGTAAATCCAGTAGATACTGCTGGTACTCTGCTTCATCAGGAAAATAAGCCTTTCCTGTGAAAAGTGAGACATCATCGGGATCAATGTTCTTCGCAAACTTGTTTGCATGGTGATTCCAATCTGCCGTGTCTTGTGTTTGATTTAAATGGCTAATCAAAATCAAGATGTATAAAAGTCAAAGTGTCATCATATTTTAGTATAAGACTTACCAAAATTCAGCTGGTGTTTGCTTCCACCCTATCTCCATGTTAAGTCCAAGCTCCGGACACGAAGGGCAGTATACCATCAGGTTCCCCAGAGGACGATCAGATAGGAGCCGATCAATCCCATGTGCTTGTCCGAGACACTTGGTAGCCGTGATTATGCGATAGACCCACATGACGGACGGAACTGAGAGTAAGGGTTCTTTGATAGGTTGTATGAATATTGGGTAAAGATGACAGAGGTAGTAAGCAACTTACTGCAACTTCATGTGCAAAGGCGTTGTCAGTCAGTCGCTGTAAAGCGCCGATGAAATCATATGCTGATTCTTTCGATTCTAAGTGATGAATGTGAAACTGCTTGAGAATGTTGAATGTAAAGGCCATAGTTGGCCTGTCGACAGTTGCTGGAAATAGCCTTTCTTTCATGAGCTGATCCACCTGATCCACATCAGCACAACCACAGAAGCGGATTTTTGTCTCATGGATGCCATCGGTGTCGATGGCCTGGAAGAGGATCATGCTCTGACTTGCTGGATTGGGGCAGGATGCACTGTGATGACCAAGCTGGTGTGCATAGCCTTCAGGTCGCAAACGCGAAATGTCTTGACGAACAAAAAAGAGCTGTTCCTAAATGGGAGAGCATGGTGTGCAATGATATAACACTCCGCACATGATGTGCTGTAGGCTGTGCAATCATCACACTGAACTAGATGCTTGCCTTTGCCGCAAGAGCAGGTGTCGGAGGCGACAAGATTAGCCTCATGAATGAGCATATTCTGAATGAGACATGGGATGATAGCAATGAATGATTCTAACAGTTTCGAGGTCTAAAATCATGAGTGAGACAGGCGACCTTTCACAAGATGAAACTTACCTGTGTTTTCTTCCTCGAAAAGTCGTCCTCTGGCTGGGATGACTTCATTTCGTCGGGTTGTAAGCTCTCGGAAGGCAGTGGTGTCAAATCTTGGGGCAAATGTCGAGCAAGGAGTTGAGGTATGTTTGGGAGTGCAAATGTTGTGGTTTCACATCCTGCGTTAGTTGTAATGTTGTGTGTGGCAGGATGAGATTGTTTCATGGTGTGCATGTTTGCCTCGTCCCAGATTCCAGCGAGTGCTGCATTTCTTTTCTTCAAATTGATGTGTTTCACTTTGCTTACAAGTGGATAACAAGTCATTCAAAGTGGCCAGTGGCCAGGGCCACCACTGGTTCCTGTGCAGATTAGGCCACCAATGATATGTGTTGCATGGGGATGACCATGTAAGTAGTGTTCGCAAGTTCAGTTCAGTCCGGTTTTTTGCCCCCAAAACGCGCAACCGTGGACCGCAACCGGTCTAGGACCAACCCAGATATTGAGGGAACCGAACCGAACCACCTAGGACCGGTCTATTTCGGTCTATGGAGCCGGTTCAGACCGATCCAGACCGGTTTTTTTGCGTATAATTTATTATACCAATATAAACCATTTGTATCTTGACTATTATTACTCTGAAAAATAAACGGGTTATATGAAATAGTAAAGCATGTAAATACCCGTCATTCTACCAATTTTGAAGAGATTTAATGAAGATTTGACATAGCTATAACTGAAACCGAATTACATCTCGTAGAGACTCGGGTAAAATATGGATTTGGTTATATCTTTCTCAATTCTTAACCGTTTTTGATGAAACAAAAACCCAATAAAAGGTAATAAACGTGGTTACAAGGGTATGTAACGCACGTGACCGTTTAACCGGTTGCAACCGATCAAAACCGGTCTTTGAACGGTTTTAATATATTTTCGAAATGAGGCAACCGGCAACCGGACCAACCCCAAATTGGGGCAACTGCAACCGAAAAAAAGACCGGACCATGGTCCGGTTCAGTTCGGTCCACCGGTTTTTTGCGGTCCTATGGACTGAACCTTTAAACACTACATGTAAGTGTAAAACACACAAACAAGGATCAAGCTTGTCGGGAAAACCCTAAACACCGTATTGTCTTTGGCATGGAGATAGAGCAGCAGAACATGTAAATACAAGAGCAAGAACATGGATAGGCATGGAAGCAATAGCACAAATAATAGACAAACATCTGACACTAGCTGATAAAATGACATTATTCCTAGCACTGAGTATACACAGTGGTGGTTTGAAAGATTGAAGAAGTTGAATTGTCACATGCAACTACTATTGACAAGTATGAAAAGGAGTCATGTGACACAAAAGCTTAGCAATGGAAAGTAAATAATGTAGAAGATGGATAAGTATGAAGATCCCATATCTGCCAGCCATGCATGGCACCCACCTCTGCAAAGATGCAAGGAGCAATCTCAAATCTTGCTAAAATACACCTGCATCTGGTCTCTTTCCCTCATTATTCCTCTCTTTGGATTGATCAGTGACTGAGATCACAGCTGGGTCATTGTCATTCCAGCTCACTATACGACTTTCATTGACAGCTCCCACATTTAACACACATATCATCCATTAGACCACACAGATTTGGAATACCACTAGAGTAAAATTAGAACAAATAGGGAGATGATGATGGGGTAATGTTTACATGGTCTGTGCACATTTCCTAATATAGTAATTACTAAGAATATAGCCAAAAAGTCAGAAAAATGAGAAAAGAAAATCACATAATGGAAATGGTTATTGATAATGTTGATGTATTGTTTACTTGGTCTGATTTCATCTCATAGACACCTATTTTTTCTGATAAATACATCATATAGCTATTCATATTGTATATCATGTGGTATAATTGTATGATTTGACATGTGACATCAGCATGTGATATGATAGTCATGTGATATGATGGTCATGTGATATGATGGTCATATGACATAGTGATGTGATGTGATGTGATGTGGTCATGTGATGTAGTCATGTGACATGGCATATGATGTATCATGTAATAAAACTATGTGATGCAGTCATATGATCTCTTTTTCCAGCCAGCAAAGATTTTAGCACTTATCCAGTATTTATACCAGGACAGTCCCTGTGACTACTAAAATTGCAAAATAAAGAAAGTATTGCATTTTCACATAACAAATTGTGATAAAATAAGAAATAAATGGAGGTAGTGCTCACGATTAGTAATAATATTAAGTACCATCTACATGGTGTGTGCACCTTTCTTAATATGGTAATTAATATAAATATATCCAAAAAATCAAAGAAAAAGAAAAAAAGTAATAGGGTGTTATTGATGGTCTGTGCACATTTTTTAAGAAAGAATTATATGCAAAAACCAGAAAGAAAAAACAAAAGGAATAGACTGTTGTTGACAACATTGGGGTACTCTTTAT
This sequence comes from Laccaria bicolor S238N-H82, assembly GCF_000143565.1. Lineage (NCBI taxonomy): Eukaryota > Fungi > Basidiomycota > Agaricomycetes > Agaricales > Hydnangiaceae > Laccaria > Laccaria bicolor. Next base: position 613,946 of record NW_001889874.1, on the reverse strand, counting down.
ATAGTTTGTCACAACATCAGAAAAAAGAGAGGAAAAAAGAATAGACTGTTGTGGACATATTTTCAAATAGAGTAACTAATAAAAGATAGTTAGACATAGGAATGGATTAAGAACAGAAATTAGAAAATAATAGTAGGTAGTAATCACAATATACTTCAAAAAGAAAATGAAGGTGCAGCCCCTAAAAGGGATAATAATACTAATAGGCAACAAAAATTAGTGATAGCCCACAAAAGTTAGTTTTAGATTATTCCTATTATAGTCCGAATTCTGGTGGCTTCTAGTCATTCCTTTGGTGGGGGCATCTTGGAGCTGGCTCTGTCTGACACAATCAGTTTGAAATGGATTAGCTACAGACATTAGTTAAAATTCAGTAAGTAGGGCTGGTCTATTATAGACAATTATCAATATAAAGTCAACATAAGAGCAGTCAGTAACAACCTTTATCATGTGATGAAGCAGAACTTAGAGGCTATAACTGTATAACAAATAGGTGAATTACCAATAGATACAGTTGTATGAAATATATAAACTGCATTGGAGGTTCGAGGGATACTTCATTGAGGTGTTCTGGTGGGCCAACTCTGCCAATCCAAGAGGTTGCAGGTTCTTGAGGAACAGCATTTCTTCACAGGGATTGCAAAATATTGTCTTCATGAAGCCCTTCCCAATCAACTTCAAAAACCTCAAGCTCTTCCCCAGTCATATTATCACTTGGATCTGCCCCAAGTTGGCTTCCCCGTATACCATGCACCAACATATCAAATCCGAATAGATCTGCAGGAGAGCGATTAGGACCATTCCGAATTTGAATCTGATGCTGGTTCCATGACTCAGCAAAAAAAGTGAGCTGCTGGTTGATGGTTGGAAGAAAAAGAAGATGAAGAAGCCAAATATAATGGGTGTTGTTGATGTCCAGTCCATGGTGCAGTTCAAGCTGTGTGAAAGCTTCAGCCCATGAGGCACCCACTTGTGCTGTAACATCCACCCAAAGTCTCTCAATCCGGACATTATGTACACTCCTGTAAGTCATGATGTCAATAATAGTATTTATGAAAAATTGTTTGTTGACATATACCTGCCCCAGATGTATGATCCACACCGTTCACCATGGTTTGCTTCCATCCATGCAGCAAGAAGAATATTTTCAACACCATGGTCACCTCTTATCCAGGATGGGACACCAAAGAGTCGAGCAGCCAGAAGAAAAAGGGTGAGAACAGTTTGGCCACGGTTATTATCACTGGCCTGTAAAGCTGTAATTAATCGGGAGTATCCATCAATGAATCCATGAATAACAATTCCCCAATGGATGAGACCTGTCTCAATATCAGAATCTACACTGTATAAAATCAATGTACCCATACCGTGCTGTCCATCATGGTGCCAAAGTGAGTTCAGACCTGGAACTGAATAGACATGCCTGTGGATCTGGATGTGTTCGAAAACCCGCTGCACTGGATCAATACAGGTAAGGCATTGCCTGATCCGTTCCTGTTGAATGTGGTGTCCTAATCGGTGCAGCATCCCATCAAGCATGGTAATTCCAGCTCGACAATAGTGACTTCTCAGCCGCAAAATTAGTTCATCAAGTTCACCATCTGTAATTGAGGACAAACGGCCTGTATATGAACTTGCCTGCATGGTATCACTAATGCCAGGCTCTGCTGATAGGGATGTTGGGTTGATATCAGATGGGAGTAGGGATGGGATTGGAAGATTGGGACTGAGAAGAGGATCCAAGTCATCAGATGAGGAAGTCGGATTAATGTATCCATCTGCAGTAAGATCTGGCACTGAGTCTCCTTCAGCAGAGGAGTTATCTAGAAAAGGGTTCTGTTGTGGACTTGTAATGCCATATTCCAGTAGAGCATCACAGACAGTTTGCTGGCTAACACCAATAAATCTACTGATGCTCGATGTTGAACGCAGTGAATAGGCCCAGTGAAGAAAATCAGGATCAATAACAATAGCTGGCCTTCCAGGTCGACCAGTATGAACCACTTCAACTATGGTTGGATGCCCATGGTGTGATTCATTCAAGGCTTCATTGTGTGCCTGGCGAATATCATTACACATGAGGGCAAGGTTGGTCTGCAAGAGCTGAAGCTCAGCTGGCTCAAAAATGGAGCTATACTATAATAATTTAAAGGGTTACTGGTGCTTAAGAAAGTAGCAGGTAAAGCAACTCACTTCAACCACCAGAGAACTGTACTCATCAAGGTCATTGCCAAGGCATGCAAGAATGTTTGAATCAGTTGAATTCTGAATAGCCTCCCTAATAGCACTATGAAAGCAGTGGTAATGGGAATGAAATGCAGTCAAGAGAGGTTCGTTCTGGGCTTGCATTTGCTGCACAGTGGGAGAAAGAGAAACTGCGATCAACAATGGTCACATGTGACATGAAACCAAGGATTCACACACCCTCTACAGCCCCATAGACAGCATTGACTCAGCACAGTTTTCTAACAATTCTGTTGAAAGAGTATAGTGCAATGGACCAGATATATAATGGTGGGTGTGCTTCTTTGTCTGGAAATTTATTCAAACCATGCATTCAGAACTTGAAGCTGAAGGTGCCACATCATCACTGACACATTCCATCTCCTGCACAGCAGTTGCCATTTTACACAATGGAAAGATCGAATCTGCTCACCTGGGATTTAAACATACCTGCTAGCTATTTCACTGACTGGAGAGGGGTCAAATCGATTATGCTAGGAACTCTACTGCAGGCAATCGTCTCCCAGTCACAACTAGGTCATGTTGCACAGACCTCGGTGCATCTGCTCACATTTCTCTCTGGGGCATCAGTTTCTGTTGATGTTGCTACCACAAGAGTCCCTGTCTTTGACTCAGCTATTCAATCACCTGAATATGGCTTTCGGGTTCTACATTCCCTCAGATCTACCGATTTTCAGGCTATGCATCATACAGGTGCATCAATTGATATAGCCAATGAGATTCTTGCTTTGGATCCCCTTCACACTCTTTTGGCAGCTTATGGCCGTGTGTGGGCACCCTTTGATATCTATCTTCCCCATCATTTCATCATTGTCTTCATGGTCCCAAGCTCAGCACAATTTCCTGCTATCTTTCCAGCTCCATCCACCCAAACTGCACAGATTGGTAGCCAGAATTTACTGGGCTATCACTCTTCACATGTTCCTCATATGGATCATCCTTCTACAGAATTCTCTTCGTCTTTGCTGTCTCTCACATCTGAATCATACAGCCACAGCCCTTCACCTATTCCATCAATAGATTTTGCTACATCTGGACCTCAGGCTTCTCCATCATTTAGCCTGGATTTTGAAATGACCCAGTTCTTGGCAGAAGATTCTACTGCAGGGAATCAATACTTATCACTCCTCCACCGATTCCTACTGGACTCCTACTGGACTCCTGGATTCCTACTGGATTCCTACTGGATTTTAACATTCTTTCCAGAAAAGCATTTTCACATATGTCTTAATTCCCCCTCCTACTGGACTCCTACTGAACTCCTACTGGACTCCTACTGGACTCCAATTGAACTTAAACAAAGTGAATGCAATGTTTCAGAGATGGGATTCCTACTGGAGTAACCACTTTCTACCTTATGCCACCTTAAAAGTTCATACAAAGCTGATATTTGAACATAGAATATTATATTGATAACTATAGACATAATTATATACAAAAAGTATTTTACTAGGGAAGGGGGTAGAAGGAAACTCTGTAAAAGTCATTTAAATTGACTACTATGTTAAGGTAGACAGTACATATGTTTACCATTGACACCAACCTTTTCAAAGATCTGCATGACACCTGCGATACCATCAAGTGGCACACAGATTTCTGTATGCCCCTTGGGAAGCAAAGCCAAAGGCTAAGAATCCTTATACAGAGCTGGAAGGTGGTAAGTCCTTTTGCTGTTATTTCACTAAGATTTCTTGAAGGTACAACACTCCAGGATGTTCAACTTGCACTGGCAAAGGAGGAGGAAGCTCAGGTTGCACTCGGAGCCAGACAAAAGGGCCAAAGACCAGCAAACAGCTGCACTTCAGTCACCCACTGACCACTGACTCATACAGAAATCTGTGTGCCACTTGCGGTCACCTGGGGACTGCCCACTCACAGGTGACCACAAGCGTCTCGCAGATACTCCAAAGGATCGCAGGTATTGCAGGTGTCATGCAGATCTTTGAAAAGGTTGGTGTCAATGGTAAACATATGTACTGTCTACCTTAACATAGTAGTCAATTTAAATGACTTTTACAGAGGTTGCATGCAACAATGAAACCACGTTATGGGCTGACAGGTGACTGCTTAAACACAGTTCGTTTACTGCAAGTCACATCATGTGTAACACATTCAACCCTTCTACCACCCATCCATCTCTGCTCTACGAGGTCTTGTCTCTCCCCCACATGTTCTGATCAGAATTAATATTCCTCCTTTCCCAGCCATTTTGGCTGGAAAGCAGCTCAGCAATGGCCCCACTCAGAGTTACTCAGCACTGATCAGTTCACTCAGTGCTGAGTCACTGAAATGCTGAGTGATGCTGAACAGAACTGAGTGATGCTGAACAGAACTGAGTGATGCTGAACAGAACTGAGTGATGCTGAACAGAACTGAGTGATGCTGAACAGAACTGAGTGATGCTGAACAGAACTGAGTGATGCTGAACAGAACTGAGTGATGCTGAACAGAACTGATTAGTACTGAACAGAATTGGGTAGTACATGAGTATTACCCTTGTTATTATACTAATAAAAAATAAATGCATGGACAAGGATTGAACCCAGGCTTTCATAGATGGATCACATGATCACAAAAGCGCAATATTACCACAGGGCTATCTGACTGTTTAGAACATTATAATATATAACCCATCGTCACCGCTGGCTTTCCTCAATGAGTCTCAGCAAACACTGACACTTGATTTGGCATCATCAACACACACACTCTTCTTCCTCACCCACCACCATCATCCACAACACCCATCACCACGTCACCATGCCACCACTCCAATGGACAACGACACACCAACAGACAATGACACACCAACAGACAATGACAATGACGATGGACGACAACACAACAACAACAACAATGGACAATGACACATCAGCAACAATGACAACGGCCACACATCAACGGACGATGATGACGGCCACATGTCAATGGATGACAACAATGGACGACGACAATGACACATCAAATGAGCACCATCCAAGTAAAAAACACTCACAGTCCTGGTCCAATCCTGATCCACCAGTCCAATCCTGGTTCAGTCCTTGCCTGAGGTAAAATTCAGCCCTCAAGACTGGTTTGAGTCCTGCCCAGCTCAGTCCTGCCCCTCCTGCCAACTTTTTCCTTCCCTACCTTCAGTAGATTATGATATCCTGTTCCAACCTGTGAGATGGTATGCATTCTATGATGAAAACTCAGAACTTGTTCATCCATATCTGCATATTTACACTCAAGGTGATCTTGTACTGCTCAACTTCATGGGTTTGATGAGCCCGACATCTGGCCCATGAAAAGAAAACAAGAGTTCAATTGAAACATAAGTCACCAGGTGAGATGCAGATGGGGAGGCAGGGGAATGGGATGTCCTCCTGCATGTCCTCACTCATTTTCTGGCCTGTTCAGTCTGTACCACAGAGATACATGTTTGAAAACAATAAATTGAACCAAGATATTCAGAATTGTGGGGATGTGCCACATCCTGCAGGTGAATAAAAAAGGAAATTTTCCTTATTTGGTAAGACATAGTAAGATTCTTTTCCTCCACTAGACCCATTCTACTATATAAGGAGATAAGCTGACAAATAATCTCCCTATTTGGTAACCTCCTTGGCTCTGTCCTTGGCTCTATAACACTCTGCATGTCCCTCACTCCAGGTGTGACCATTTCTATAAAAAGCAGCCATTCAACTTTTTCCAATCAAAAGTGCCTTATTTGTGCTCCTTGTAGTTACTACCTCTTTTGTTTCCCTCAAGTTCCATGAAAATAGTGTTGCAGCTATTATACTTCCCCCATGTCCCTCTGGCTGTGTCTTTTTCAAAATGTGAGAACAAACTACTAAAACCTACTCACCTGTAATCTTTCAAAATATTATCCCAATATTAGTGGTAAATAATTTTTCTGCATTAATAGCCAGTGCAACTGGCAGCATTTCAAAGTTGGTGCCACTTATATACAATTTATGAACCACAACTCTGCTCAGTCCTCGATTATGCCATTATTCTGTGTCATGTGGGGGTATTCCCAGCTATGTGTACTAATCAAAACTCATACCCTTGGGGTGTATGGTGGGAAGAGAGTGTGGTGAGAGGGATGTAGGGCAGAGTGTGTGGTGGAGAGGGGTGGAAGGCAGAGTGTGTGATAGAGAGGGATGAAGGGGAGGGGGGAGGGCATGGTGGGATGGTGGGGTCAGAGAGAGGAAGAGTGGGTTGGAGAGGAGAAGTGAGGGAAGGGGGTTGATGGAGGGAGGGTGAGTGATGGAGGGAGGGTGAGTGATGGAGGGAGGGTGAGTGATGGAGGGAGAGAGTGTGATGGAGGAAGAGGGAGTGACAGAAGGAGGGAGAGACAATGAGAGGGTACTCACCATGGTGCCCTGGAAATCAATGATGTCCTTCGACGTGGCACCTGGATTCCATCATGATATGTTGGTGGTCGCCTTCATTTGTGGGTGCTTGGTCATCTTCATGCAGGGGGCAGTTGTTTTCCTATGTGGGCAGTCATTTTCCTTTGTGGGGGGTCGTTTTCATCCATGGGCCGTTATTGTTGTTCATGGGCATGGCACTTGCATCGTGTTGTGTCCCCTTCGTTGTCATCCCATGGCATCGTCATCATGGCCTTGCTCTGTGTCATTGGCATGTGGGGCAAATGGTGTCACATTGCTGCCACTGGCAGCAGCATGGCACCTGGGTTCCATATGTTTCTGTTTGTGGGCACCCGCAGTCATTCTGGGATAGTGGTAGCTGGTGGTGGGCATTTTGAGGTGATGGTGGTGGTTTTCATGGGTGGTGGCAGCCGTTTTCATGTGTGGGCATCCATTTTCATGTGTGGGCGTCCATTCGTGGTTGTCTCAGGGCATTTGTCATCGTTTGGGCAGTCCACCTTCATTTGTGGGTGCACGTCTTTGTTGTTTGGGTGGTTGTGTCAGCGAGGTGGTCATGGGTTGGTGTTGGTGTTGGTGTTGGGCATTGTGTTGTCATTGTTGTGGATGGCATTGTTGGGTTGTTGTGGTGGTGGTTGAAGAAGAAGAAGTGATCTCACATGCTGTGACATTACCGTGATGTTTAACCTCGCACATGAGATTACCTGTATGAAGTCATGTGACCTCTTCACTGCACCCAATCTCCAGTCCTGGCTGAGGTGAAATCTCAGTCCTCAGGACTGGCCTGAGTCCTGCAGAGCTCAGCTGTGACCCTCCTGCCAACTCCGGCAGAGCTCAGCAGGAATCACAGGGGGACAATAAAGACCTCGTTTCTGGCAAGACTTTTCTCTGTCTATCATCTGTACAAATACATCAATGGCTGCTACAATAATCAGGAAAGTCAAAGTACAAATTATACGAGAGTTGAGAAAAGAGAGTGCAAGACAGACTGAGCACAGAAAAAACCTAATAAGATGGCCATAAACCGTTATCTTCTTCACCATCGAGAATCAGAAGGAACGGAATGGCACTGGAATGCAGTGACATGAGCACTAAAAATTGCCAAATATGGTAAGTTTTGTATTTTCAGATAAAATTAGCAATAAAATGAGAAAAAAATAAGGATGGTGGTAATGATGTTGGGGTACTGTTTGCATCATCTGTGCGCATTTCCTAATATGGTAATTAATGCAAATATAACCAGAAAATCAGGGAAAAAGAGAAAACAAATAGGGATGGTGCTCACTATTGGTGATGTTGGGGTATTACTTACATGGTCGGTGCGCATTTCCAAATATGGTAATTAATGCAAATATAGCCAGAAAATCAGGAATAAAGAATAAAGATGATGTAGACTGTTGTTGACAATGGTGAAGTAGTGTTCACATGGTCTGTGCACATTTCCAAATGTGGTAATTAATGCAAATATAGCCAGAAGATCAGAAAAGAAGGGGAAAAGGTATACATATGTTACATTTTCTTCAGACATTTACATTCCTACCATGGTTGTTTTTTCTGATGTCCCATTGCTCTGGACACCTCAGATTTTCCCAGAACATTCATGCAGCCATCCAGGGTTGTTTTCAGATGTCCTCTGTATATTAAAACTGATTCTCTGGACATTTCACATTTTTCCAGGACATTCATACCACTACACATTTTCCCAAAACATTTATGCAGATGCTTTTTGAATGTCCTTTGTATCTTGAAATAATGCTCCGGACCTTTCACATTTTTCCAGCACATTTATACCACTGCCAGGGTTGTTCTTCTGATGTTCTGTGTTGTTCTTCTGATGTTCCATAGATAATCACATTATTGGTCTGGACATGCATTTCCCCAAAACATTTATGAGAGTCTTTGTGGATGTCCTTTGTATATTGAAACTAATGCTCTGGACATTTCGCATTTTTCCAGGACATTTAAACCACTGCCAGGGTTGTTCTGGTGATGTCCCATAGATAATCAAGTTATTGGTCTGGACATTTCGCATTTCCCCAAAACATTTATGGGGATGCTTTTTGGATGTCCTCTGTATATTCAAATTAATGCTCTGGACATTTGTCCAGACATCCAACATTGCCTTTTCAATGTCCTGTGAATATTCAGATTATTGCTCCAGACCTTTTGCATTCCCCTCGGACATTTATGTGGCTACCATGATCTTTTTTTCTGATGTTGCTGGGATAATAATATTAATGGTCCTGTGGGATGTTCTATCAAATGTGGTTCACACCTGAGCCATTTTCGGATGTCCCATAAATATCAAAGTTGATAGCCTGGAGATGTCACATTGTCCCAGAACATATATATGGATGCGAGGGATGTTCTCCTCAACATTTCATCGATCCCTGGCACATTTATACAGGTCCATGGGATATTGTATTCTGTAAACTCTTTTTTGCATGTTTTCTGGATGTCAGAAGTGAT
>NW_001889874.1:600826-604813 GCF_000143565.1 Laccaria bicolor S238N-H82 | reverse complement strand
AAGCACATGCTCATGGGTCATGTGACTCATCAAATGCATCATTCCTGGGACTAGTCCTGTCCGAAAATCCTGAGGACTGTCTTCAGTCCTCAGGAATGGACCCCCACAGGACTCAAAAAATTGGCTGGCACATCAGCCAATATAGAGTCCTGGTAATCCTCAGGAATCCTCAGGAATCCTGCAGGAATCAGTGGGGGACAATAAAGACCTTGAGAATTGAACCCTCGATGTCATCAATAATACCAATGCTAAAGCCAACTGAGCCATGCAGGCTTTATTATATGTTAAATAAAAGGTAGCTATATACCGCACCAAGAGGTCTTTACCCTCCCCCACATAATCCATATGGACTCCAGTGGACTCCAGTGGATTCCAGTGGCCCTCTTACCAGGCCAGATTGGCTGGCAGAATGCCCAGTCCAGTCCAGTCCAGTCCAGTCCACTGGACTCCCACTGGACTGCCAGCCACTTTTCAGAGTCCAGTCCCAGTCCAGTGGACTATGAGTCCAGTCAGAGTCCAGTGGAGTCCAGTGGATTCCAGTCATTCCAGTATATTATTATTATTATATATGAATATAACTAAAAAAGCGAAAATGACCTATACAATAGACAAGCTATACCTACAATTTTATTAATCAATGAATGGAAAGATTATAATTTACATATAGTGTGGGTCAGTGATAGCTGCAATAAGGATTCATGATTTTGTTCAGTCTGCGGGGTGAGGTCACGTGACTTACTTGAGGGCATGCCATATCGTCATGTCGCCTGTTTGTGGGATGGTCACACTGCCGTGACCATTCCTTTCCCTTCCACCACCACCACCATTCACCTCTCAACGCCGCCGACGACGCCCACGCCCATGCTAACAATGCACACGACGCCCACGCCCATGCTAACGACGCACACGACACCCACGCTAACGACAACGACACCCCCAGCGCGGAACGATGGACCAAGGACGAGGGACAACGCCCATGACGTGGCAACGTCATGGGCAAGGGGTACGTATGCCCCACCACCCCATTCCTCCGTTCTCACCACGACAGGCATGACGCCAGCAACCACCCATGCACGGCACATGGACAGCAACAACAACGACACGTGAGCACGACAACGACACGCAAGCATGATGACATGCAAGCACGATAATGATTCTTTTCCTCCACTAGACCCATTCTACTATAAACGGAGATAAGCTGACAAATAGTCTTCTTATTTGGTAACCTCAATCCCTCTGTCCTTTGCTCTATAACACTCTGCATGTCCCTCATTCCAGGTGTGTCCATTTCAAAATCTGAAAAGCAGCAATTCAACTTTTTTCTATCAAAACTGCCTTACTTGTGCTTCTTGTAATTACTACCTTGTTGGTTATCCTCTTCTTTCAGGGAGAAAACAGAATGTTGGAACTGTGGTAAATTTTACACTATCACCCCAACCTACCAAGTTGTTTGTAGCCATGAGGAAACAACTTGTGTTTATCGTGACCCCAACTCTGCAAATGTGTCCTGCATCATAGTTCTGGAAAGAGCAGGTAGATATTTCATATGTATCTGTTGTGGAAAGAGGACCAGAGTATGAAAGTGACTCTTTGCTTTGAAATTCCCTCTGACAGCTGCTCATCATTAGTAGGAGCATGCACGCAAATGTTATGGTCCTGCAAATGTGAGCAGGGTCCTTCAAGCTGTGATCCATCTCATTAAGATCCTTCAACCAGCCTGTCAAAGGGAAGGCAAACACACACATGGCCCCACTGCAGATTCCCCTCAATGATGCCACTATGTCTACTCCAAATGAACAGCCATTTGTGCCAATGATTCTGCAGAGCAAGACAATTCAGGGACACTTGGATAGTTTCCACCATTTCACCCTTAAGCCATTCTATGAACATCTCAGCTGCATCTGAGGCACCAGTGTCTCATGCAAACTCCAGAGGCAATATCCCTGTAGCTTCCACACTGGGTGGCAGACCCACAGAGTGGGGATGCTGTTACCTGGTGTAATGCTCTTGTTATAAACTCTCTTTCTTCATATGTACAGCTGCCCACTATACTTAACAACTGTAACAGCTCTGGCATCCCAGAGGGGAGGCATTAGGACACCTGGCCATATATCGTAGCTGTGACCCAATCCACACACCTTTGAGTGATGTGGCTAATAGGGAAGGTACATATGGATGGGTCACACCCAGATATAACTAGAAACAAACAAAGTACAATCTTAGCATCCAATGTCATGCAAGGAGCATACTAGGTAATGGACAGCTGTTACAATCCATCTTGGGCTGCATCATAGCTTAGGCCATCTCCCCCCCTTATACCAGCAAGTCTCTCTGCTCCACACCCAAACCCCCCTTCTCCCTGCTGAATCCTGCCCACTCCTCACCCATCTCTCCCCTTGACCTCCCAATAAAGACTTCAATGACCATCCACTCAGTAAAAGCAGGAATGACAGATGGTCAACTCCCAGCTTCTATCATTTCTTTGGCCTGTGCAAGAGCTGCAGTACATTCTAAATATCATCCCCAGGCAAAGTGCAGGCCTGTAGCTGAACAATTTGTATAATTAGGATTGATATTAAGCTCTTCAATAAGACACTTTCTCAATGCTGGAGACAGTTTGTCTTTTCCAATGAACCAGTGACCTAGAGATGAACCTTGTTCAACAGTGGATGAAAAATGACCAGCAGATGTAATATGAAAGCCTGCATAAGAGCCAGAGTGTGCAGATACAGAATGAGACCCAATGCTAGAACCAAGATGGTCTGTAAATGCAGGCAGAGATATCTGTTCTGCTCATCATCTGACTACTCTAGATAGTTTTCATCTGTTGGTTTGCACTTCATGATTGATTCATAGTGTCCTTGGACACTCCAGCCATCTTCTTCATATTTGAAGATGCGATAGGCAGGTTCTATGTAGAGTGATTAATATATATATTTACCAGAAATAGTCTTGGGAACCAAGACCAATAACATCTTGAATGGTTTCAAACTTGCTGATATCAGAGACATTGGCAATGAAAGAGGACTTGGTGATGTCAATATCAGGTGGGTTAAGGTTTGAGATATAGAAGTGAATCTTTCCCTTGACTGGTTTCTGAGCTAGACCCTCTCTAGAAACATCCATCTCCTCCCAGACTTTAACAGCATCACTGATCTTAATGGCATTGCCCAGAGCTTTTCCCAAGAAGACTCCACCAGTTGAACATGATGAGCCATATGCAGGAATTGTCCCTTTGGGTGGACTAGCCATTACTGTATCTGTATTTGAGAAAGTTTAAAACAATAGAATAAAATACAGATAGGTAAAGGGTACCTTCATGGTGTGTAGATGCTGCTTGACTTGGATTGCCATCATGCTTCAGCTGCCACCCACAAGAAATTTCTAAAGTTTACTTAGCACCAAGCCACAGTACTAATACATGATATATAAATAAAAATAAAAACATCTTCACCCATGATGGATGAAAATGGACACAAGTCCCTGACATCTTAACTATCGGGATGGGTGGTGGGTTACCTACCATCCCAATATTGAGATGAGTTTTCACAGTCAGGTTCCTTTGGTCTCTGTGGCCTGTTCCTCATAGTCAGCCCATTGGTCAGAATCTTCTTGGTTGTCATCATTGTCGTTGTTCTGCCTGTGTTGGCTGCATTTGACTGGCTGCTCATCAGTGTTTGACAGTTGGTGCTTCCTCAACTTTGCCAGCGTGGTCTTCTTTTTCACCATACATGCATGGTGGTGGGTTTGAGCAAGGTGTGGTGGTTGGGTGTGTTACAAGGTTGGAAGGTGGTGGTGGGAAGACAAAAGACAATGACATGGCAACAAAGCCAACATGTTTGGTCAGCTTTCAGAATGTGCCAGGAGCGAGGGTATATCATTTGTGAACATTGTGGAGCTAATAAAGCCTTCATGGTGTAGTCATTTATTGTGGTGGTAAAAGCTGCCCAAGTGATCAAGTAATCAATTCCTGGTCATCCTTTCTCA
>NW_001889874.1:596252-600339 GCF_000143565.1 Laccaria bicolor S238N-H82 | reverse complement strand
GTTTAAATATAGGTTAGATACAAGTTTACAAGCATTGATCATGAGTTATGGGTCCAAGCAATGGAAAATATAAAAGTATGTACCATAATGAAAGTGAATTAAATTGAGAAGGGAGAAGGTCAGCTTATTTTGGCCTTTTAAATGTCATCCATAAGTGTTTGTGGAAGAATATGATGTCCACGGTACTTTTGTGCTGCCCAGGCAGCTTGACTGCCATTTAGCCCCTTTTCATATGTATAATTGATGTATTCAACAATATTTTGGGTCAGAAACTGCAAATATCAAATTTCCTCCCATTATTTCTCTTTACATCTCAAAAATACTACATTTAGAGTAACTCTATGTAATTACAGTTGGCAGAAAGTGTTTTGGTTGCCAATGGCAAAGAATATTGTAAAAAAGTACCTTTCCTGAAACAGTCACACTTGGCATGTGACATTGGAAGCAAGTGGATGTCCTCTACCTTACTGCTCTGCTTGGCCCATGTCACCACCGGCAACATCCCCCTCAATGTAGTGGTATATAAACCAACTCTCCGCCCAGGCCATTTTGATATCACAGTCCCCATAGCCCTTGATCTGGACATGATTGGCTGCAGAACCACTGTCCACTGGGTACAGACTGCAAATGTTCATCATTGGAGAAACTGTGAGCACAGTGAACAGGCAAGGGTTGGGGTGTGTGTATGGCATTGTCTTACTGCAACTGGGCCTGCCACCCCCTTCATGCCACATGACACAGTCAGCAGAGCCCCCCACCCCTTCAAAGCACCCAAACACAGTCCCATGTCCATACAATCTTCACTCTCTCAACAAAAAGTATTTGCAACTCAGCAGCTAAAGAGAACATGTGCCTGGTACCAGATCTGTCATTCGACAGCAACATCATCACATTTGATAATGACCCAACTGAAAAAGCTATCAACTGGCTGTAAGTGCCAGTGCAAATCTTTGTGAGTAAGAAACTCACACTCCGACCCTACCTTCCAGGCTCCAGCAAGTCCAGGTCATACTGGAGCCCAATGCAAGTGGTTCAAAGTGTAATGCAGACATGCTTTGAATTACACCAACTATGCAGCTCAGGAGCATGGGGAGCTCATATAGGAGGGTTCTGAAAAAAAGCCATGCACTGACCACAGAGGAGCCTGCTCAAAACATAGGCATAGGTGTGTAGGTGATCCAGCTCAAAAACTTGGGCGGCTCAGTCAAAACCTCCAGAAAACTGGTCTGACTGTTTTGAACAGCTCATATTCAATAGTTAAAGATGGATCTGCTTCCTCAATGGGATGGGAGGGTCACCCACACTAAGTGACTGAAAATTTGAAGCAGCCTACTCTAGCAGTGCAATGAAAGATGTGGTGGCCAAATTTACCCTGTCCACTATGAGGAGTACATCTTTTGCAGAGAATTCCTTTGACTTTGATTTAATCCAATAAGGGCTTAAGATCTCTTCAAAATCTCTTCAAAAGCCAACCTTCCTTGCCAACTGCGAGGGCTGGATATTCACATGCCACTCCTCAGCACTGCCATGGCTAAGGGACTCTTGCAATGAACTCAGCACAACAATTGCAGACTTGCTGCATCCATTGGCATCAAATGAATCTGTTCACCAAAAGCAGACAATGTTAGAGGCCCACACATCACCTGCATCATAGGCTACTATCAGCAGTATTCTAAGGTGGCAGTATAGCAAATCTGCTGTTTTTGATGTGTTTAAACCATGCCTTCACTAGGACTCCAATCTCATGGGCTTCCAGATTTATTTTACAGCCTATTGTCCAGAGAATAATGTGAGGAAATTTTTGCTTTTCCAAGAGCTGAACTGACTCTGCACAGATGTTTTTTGAAGCAGTTTGTGACACCATTCTTCTCTGACATTGCAGAAAAATTCCACTGGTGTGCTGAGTGGCATGAGCAGAGATACCCAAATGCCAAGCCCCTGTTTGGGTGCTTCTGGAACCTCTGCGTGAATGGTATGTTTCCAGGTCTGTCTGCCTTCTCATGATGTGTGTTCTCCCTGGTCTGTTTTCCATCCCTTTCTCCTTTTCCTAACTTTGCTGCACCCCACTGCAGGAAGTGGCTTTGACCACACTCAAAAACCTGGCTGGTTCTCTAGGAGGCTGGAGTTGTTATTGAGCTCCCTTCATGGGTCTTTTTGGCATACCCATCCTCACTTCTGTACCACTTCAATATTGATGTTGATGGTGCTTTTTCATCATGACAAACTTTGAATTTCAATCTAATGTGCCTTTCAAGATATTGATTTTGTCTCCACTCCAGCCTACTTGGGAAAGCCCAACTCATTTACAGGGCAATGGCAGAGGGAGCTTTGTTTTTTTAATGAAGCAATGCTTTACCAATTGAGGTCTTTATTGTCTCTCTATAATTCTGCCAAGCTCTGCCTGAGCTCCACTGAGTTCAGGTAGCTTTTGATAACAGGGCACATATTGAGTTGGCAGGTGGGTCACAGCCAAGCTCTGCAGGACTCAGGCCAGTCCTGAGAACTGGGATTTCACCTCAGCCAGGACAGGACCAGGACAAGGGTGTTTTTGATGCAACTGCAATAAAATCACATGACTTTATACAGGTCATCTCACATGCAAGTTTAAACATCACAATAGTGTCACAGTGTGTGACATCACTTCTTTTCTTCAAACACAACCCAATGAGCTGCCCACAACAACCACAACATGATGCCCAATGCCAACCATAACCTGCAATGAACATGAAAGGACACCCTTCTATTTCACAGTATTTCATCATTAAATATACCAATTCTTGGTGGATTTGGATGGAAAGGGGTTAAAAGGGGTTCACTGGAACCACATGAATGGGGGCTACAAAATGGGCCCAAGAAATTCAGAATTGAGAGATGGGAGGGAGTGCAAAATGGGCAGGGTATAGAAATTCAGGCATGGCAGTTTTTTGAGTCATAATACTACTAGAAACAGATGTGTATAAAGTGAGTAGGACCATCCCCCAGTCACTGTGAGGAGAGAAGATATCTTCTGATATTTTGGCAGACCAACATGTAGACACAATGGTCAGAGCATCTGTGAATAACCAGAGCAAACAGCTGGAAGATGAGCACAGCAATACTGAGAACTAGTTGAGGATTGTTCATAAACTTGAGACACTGAGTTTTTGCTCACAGCATATGCCCACGAACTATCCCTGCCACAATCTTGCTCCTGAACTGGGGCATCCTTCATTGTCGAAGATCGTTTGGATCCTCCTCATCAACTCCCACTGTTTCTTGCAAATTGGATTACTGCCTAACTACATGCCACATAGTTATGAGCCCAATATACACCCCAAATATAGAGGCTGGAACCCTAAGATATAGCCAGCATGAGAGTTGGGGGAGGCACATTATGAAATCCTGCCTTGCATGCAGATTAAAGCAATGCTAAAAAGAGATCAAGAACCATACCAGAGTCTCCAGAACAGGCTTGACTTCTATCAGGTGACAGACACTGTGATGGTAACAGTAGGAACTGTATAGGTGAACAAGATTATGTGAACAAGGGAACCAGAGTCGTGCATTTACCCTCCCCCACATACTCCATGTGGAGTCCAGTGGATTCTGGTGGCCCACTTGCTAGGCCAGATTGGCTTGCAAAATGCTCAGTCCACTGACCTCAAGTCCAGTCCAGTCCAGTCCCAGTCCAGTCATAGCTCACTGGATTCCATTGGATTCCAGTGATTTTAGTGCATTATTGCTTATTACTTATTGTTATTAATCATGACTACTACAAAAAAAAGCGATAATAGACAACTACATTGATAGAACAGACTTACATTTACATTAATAAAATTACAAGCCTAATCTTTCACACATCAATATATGTGAGAGCTTGCTGCAATAATGATCAATAATTTTGTTCAGTCTGCAGGATTGTGTCACATGACTTACTTAATGTGACATTCAAATGTTACCACCCATATCATCATGTTTGCTGTTACTTGCATGTCCATCTATTTCCCTCCCATCACCACTGCCACCTCTCCTTCACCACTGCCAACATTTCACAAACGTTGGTGGTGGTGTTGACCACTCTTGAAACATTTATTGTGCTCATCATCAT
>NW_001889874.1:586343-595378 GCF_000143565.1 Laccaria bicolor S238N-H82 | reverse complement strand
CCAATGGATTCCAAGGAAAACAGTTGGCTGGAGCCTCAGCCATTGGAAATTCCATGGAATCTGACAGCATTTGGTGGAAATGGTCAGAATCTGGGAGCCTCCCAGAACAGTTTCCATTGGAATTCCAAAGAAATGCAGTGATTGCAGCTGTTATTATAATACAAAAAATAATGTCCTGAGCAAGGATTGAACAAGAGCCTCCACAAACATCACATGACTCAGAACAGCATTCTTACCACTGAGCCATGGAGCCAGTGTAAGGTGCAAAACCATTATTGCATACAAATGATCCTTGCTTGCACCTTCCCAAACAAGCCTTGGCAAACGAGGTCTTCATTGTCTCCCTGTAATTCCTGCCAAGCTTGGGTGGTTTTTTAAGGTAGGGGAAAAAAAAGTTGGCTGGGGGAGGAGGACTGAGCTTGGCAGGACTCAAACCAGCTCTGAGGGCTGAATTAGGATTGACCAGGACTGGGAGTGTTTTTTACTTGGATGGTGCTCATTGCTGGTATTGATGTTGGGGAACATTTTCAGGGTCCAGGGTGCATTTCCTAATATAGTAATCTGTCCCAAAATAGCAGAAAAATTTGGAGGACAGTGCTGATTGTGGGTAACATTTTCAGGGACTAGCGTCCATTTCCACATATGGTAATCTAACCAAAAATGGCCAGAAAATCACCAAAACATTCAAATAGTTCTCACTGTTGTTTATAATATTAGGATCCATTGTTCAGAATCTAGAGAAATGTCCAGATAAGGAAATTCTGATGGAAAAATAGCAAAGAAAATCAGACAAAAACCAGAAAAATTATAAATTCTGTCAGGCACTATCTTCAGGGTCTACTTTAGGGTCCATCCCAAAAAGGAAATCTCATATGGTTTGACCCAAAAGTGAAGAAAAATGATTCAGGTCCATGTAAGGGGATGTTGAGATGTTAGTCACATGACCAGTTACCACAAATGGTCAAAATGAAAGTCGTAGCCCTACACTGTAGCTTCCTGAATGTGTTTGAATTATGTTCTGAAGTGTTCCTGTTGTGGAGATATGAAGTAAAAAAAATCAAAAGAGTCGCATTTTTTTGTTGTTTTTTTTTGCATTTTTCTCCATGAAAACAAAACCAGACCCTGCAGGAATTGGGGAAGGACTGGAAAGTACAGCCCCATCCAACTTTTCCCCCCCCTACTTATAGCTCATTGTTCCCCCTTCTTTCCCTCACCCTTCTCATCATCCACCACTACTACAACAATGACTCGCAGTATTGATGGCTCTGGGGTTTATTCTCTGGCCACTTGCAGATTAACTCACATCTGTGAAGTGAATTTTCTTAGTTGAAAAAGGGAACTTATTGGCTGGGCGAGGGTGAGATTTTTTGAATGCCAGTGAGTATTTTTGCCTGCATATATGCATCACTTTGTAAGTTCTGATGTTTTGGTGTTCATTTATCTAGGTTTGCATATTGTTCTGATGCACAGGCTGCTGAGGCCAGTCATGCACATCATGGATTTGCCTCAAACACCCTGTCAGCCCCCAACAGTCGGCAGTCAAGTCGAAATGTCTACATCACTGGTATCATGCTCAACAGGCCATGCTTTGCTTTCTCACAGCTCATCAACTTAGGAGGTGGATGGAAGGGTTGATCAGATGTGAATCAGGGATTTGGAGGGGTTTTTTTTTTGTCTGTGAGTGATGTATAAGGTGCATCTGCGATCATTCTTGTTCTGACTTTCCACTTTCCAGCACATGGTGTGCTAATCAAGCTATCCCTTTCAAAATGACAGATTTGGGCAGCTACAGCATTCTGGCAAAACATCATGAGGTGACTGACATAATCTATATTTTGTCTTTCACACTGTCAAGCTTACTGCCAGAGCTGATGCAGTCATTGACAGATGCTACGTGTGGCCTCAGGTAAGATCCCACAACACTAGTAGCTTTGTTTAACAATGTTGCAGAAGGATCAATAGCCCAAAAACAACCAACATCAGTCCTCCAGCTCCCAATGCTCCAGGTCCTGACCCCCTCACCTTGATTGCCCCCTTTGTAATCAAAGCCTTAGTTGCAGTCTACCCCTCTCTCCTCACCATCGCAGTTGAGGCAGCCCTGGCTATATGCGCAGCCATGGGTGCAATTCCTCACACACCACCATCAACAACCTATCTCCTCACCAATGCCCATCCAGCAAGGATGTCAGCCATCATTGCCATGATCATCCTGCTGCGCCTCCTCAGAAAACACATACTGGCGTGTCTGAAGGGAGGTGACTTCATCACAGGTCGAGTCCAGATGGCAATGCTGATCGTTCACCACACCTGCTTCCACTCCTCTCTTCCCTTCAACTCAACACTATGTCTTTTTCGGACTTTGTCTTAGGTACTACAAGAAATACATTATTTATTTTGCCTGTATTTCATATGAAGTGTTTGGTATTCTAGGATAAGAATTGAGCATCTAGCTAAGATTATGTGGAAAGGGTTCAACCAACCTTGGCCATGGAAGGGGGGCTAACCTTTCATGGCCTATTGGCACCTCTCATTGGAACATTGGAAGGTGAACTTTTGCTGATGCTCCCCAGTTCTATTACTTGCACCTATGCAATAAGTACAAAACACATCAACCACCATTCTGATCAGCTTACTCATTATCTTACTCATTACGATTTTTGCTCCTTGCTCTCACTTAACATTGCCACATCAAAAGAATTACTTGTTTAAAATACTCATATCATTGATGTCATCAACATGTCATGTCTATATCTACATCCATCGGAGTCTCAGAGTCCCAGAATCTGAGTCTGTTGGAGGAAGGGTGCATTATTTGCATCTGGAAGGGCTTCCCCCTTGTCCAAGATAGCTTTTGCTGAGTGATAGTCCAGTCCACCTTTGGACTATTTGAAGGCTGTCTCGTAGTGGTTAAATTTCGGATAAGGTGACACCTCCACCACCACCTGTTTGGCCTCCTGTATGACATCCTCCTTTTCAACCTGTCAGAACATGTAATTATAAGAAGAGAAAAGAAATAGCACCTTGGAATGAAAGTCAGGTTGGCCATTGCTTAAGATTTTCTTTTCCATTATTCATAGGCCACTCTCACCCTTGGCTCTCCAGATGATTAACAGTCTTTTCCGCTGGGTCTTCATTTGCCATCTCTCTCAAATTTCTCTCTGAGTCTATTAAAACTTGAACTTCAGGTGATTCAGTTCTAGGGAGAAAGTTAACTAGCTGGGAAGGTGTGATGGAAGGAGAACTTATATGAATGGCAAGTAATCCAAGAGACTTGCTCCTGCAACATCTTGCTGAAGAGCTTGCTGGAGCCTAGCAACAACACCTCTTGTTAAAAGATCCTCCATGACATACTTGGGTAAACTCCACCTCCACAGTGTTTCCAGAGCAGCCTCAGCATCCCCATACTGGTCTGCATCACGAGCTCTTTACACTCCCCCACCTATTCCTACTGGACTCCTACTGGAATCCCGGACTCCTACTGGATTCTACTAGGACTCCAGCCAATTTCATATTGCCTGAACACCATACAAATTTTGCATCTCAGTCCTACTGGAGTCCTAGTAGATTCCTACTGGAATGATCCCAAATCACAAGGAATTAAGGATTCCTAAGGAATGGGTATAGTGGAGTCCAGTACAAGGAGTCCACTAGGAGTCCACTAGGAATCCATTAGGAATTTCCGAGTACCAGGAGTCCAGTAAGACCACAGTTTGTCACTGTTATTGTTATTAATATAATGTAAAAATAAAAGTGCAACATCGGAAATTGAACACTTGACCTTAGGATCAAGGTGCCACAATTAAGGGAAGCGCTCAAACACCTGGACCATGACGGCTTTACTATAGGTATGTACTTTAACCTACACATACCTACAGATCGGCCGCTTTCCCAGAACGAACATTGGCAAATTCCGTTCGTGGAAATTCTGCACAAACCCTTGACCCACTCTTCCTCGCAACCACCACCATCGACAACACATCGACAACCACCGCACACCACCCACTGCTTCCACCACCCATCGACACACACCACGCCCGCCAACGCACACTCCGCAAAGCCACGACGACCCCCGAGCAGCCGCAAAGATGCGAAGGAACAAGAACAACACCCACCCAACAACGCCAAATGCCAGCACACACGAATGGACAGAGGCGCCGACGGCAAGCTCAGGTGACCTCACTACCCTCTCCCCCCTTTATTTCTCACATAAACTAGGTGCCACGTCACCGACGTGGCACTAGACGACGAACGATGAACCGAAATTCGTCGTTCGTCATCATTTTTTTTTCTGCTAGACCATGAAACACCCTCCGCCCACAAAAAACACCCACCGCCCACAAAGAACACCCACCAGCCCACAAACGACGACCGCCACCCCATGAAAAATGCGCAGAGCCCACAATGACAACCAGCACCACCTACGAAAAACACCCAGCACCCATAAACAACTGCCGCCGCCCACGACAAATACCCAGCACCCACAAACGACGACCGCCACCACCTATGAAAAATGCGCAGAGCCCACAATGACAACCACCACCACCTACGAAAAACACCCAGCACCCATAAACAACTGCCGCCGCCCACGACAAATACCCAGCACCCACAAACGACGACCGCCACCACCTATGAAAAATGCCCAGAGCCCACAGATGACAACTGCCACCACCTACGAAAAACACCCAGCGCCCATAAACAACTGCCGCCGCCCACGAAAAATACCCAGCACCCACAAACGACGACCGCCACCGCCTATGAAAAATGCCCAGAGCCCACAGACGACGACTGCCGCCACCTACGAAAAACACCCAGCGCCCATAAACAACTGCCACCGCCCATGACAAACACCCAGCGCCCCCAAATGACGACCGCCACCGCATACGAAAAATGCCCAGAGCCCACAGACGACGACTGCTGCCGCCTACGAAAAACACCCAGCGCCCATAAACGACAGCCGCCGCTCACGACAAATACCCAGCACCCACAAATGACGACCGCCACCGCATACGAAAAACGCCCAGAGCCCACAGACGACGA
This sequence comes from Laccaria bicolor S238N-H82, assembly GCF_000143565.1. Lineage (NCBI taxonomy): Eukaryota > Fungi > Basidiomycota > Agaricomycetes > Agaricales > Hydnangiaceae > Laccaria > Laccaria bicolor. The sequence goes on along the minus strand of NW_001889874.1, from coordinate 590,341 downwards.
CTGCTGCCGCCTACGAAAAACACCCAGCACCCACAAACGACAGCCGCCGCCCACGAAAAACATCCAGCGCCCCCAAACAATGACCACCGCCCACGAAAAGCAGCCCACCCATGCCCACGGATGACAAGCACTCCCTCGTGATGAGCTCCTTTCACTCCCTCCCCCTCAAACCCTCCCTGTCTACTCTCTGTCCTCCCCCCCCTCCCTCTCCCTCCATCACTCCCACCTCCCTTCCCTCCCTTCCCCTCCCTCTCCCTCCCCCTCCATCACTCCACCTCCCTTCCATCACTCCCACCTCCCTTCCCCTCCGTCTCCCTCACCCTGTCTCCCCCTCCCTTCTCCTCCCTTCCCTTCTCTCACCCTCCCTTCCCCTGCCTTCCCCCTCCCTCACTCTCCCCCCCCCTCATCATTTCCCACCACTTCCTCCCTCCCCCACCCTGACCACATTAGATTATTAAATATTTTTGTATATATTTGTGTATATAGTCATCAATATAATATCTATGTTTAAATGGAAGTTTGGTATGGAATTTTGAGGTGTTAAAAGGTCTGACTGACTTAATCAAAAATTGATAGAATGCATGATACTCCAGTAGGAGTCCAGTAGGAATCCAACTGAAGGTTTGGATTTTTTTTGTCTAAGTTCAGTTGGAGTCCAGTTGGAGTCCAATAGGTGGAAATTGCCTTTTTTGGAAGAATTGTTGAAATCCAGTGGGAATCCTACTGGAGTCCTGGAATCCAGTAGGAATCTTACTGGAGTCCTGGAGTCCAGTAGGAATAGGTGGGGGAGTGATAAGTACTGTGCATCACCAGGGTTATAATAATCATCATTGTCATTGTCACCATCACTCAGCACACCATCAGGCTCATCAGATACAATGACCATGTCCTGATCTGAGGTGCAGAGTTCTTTATACTTTTATGGGTACATTTTGAATTCCTAGGCCTCCCAGGTCCATCTCAATGCCTCTAGAAAACAAAATTCAAATACTATAAATATACCATATGTTGTAGAAACCAAGATCAATGTACCTTAGCAGGATGACCACCATTGCGATCAACAGTTGGTTCCAAAATCTGATTCAGAACGAGTTCATGGAACTGATCAGAGCCAACCGTTGTTTTATAATTAGGGACAGCGAGGTCAGTTTTTACAGCTAATATGGTCTGAAGAATGGAATCAGTGCTTTTTAAAGGAAAATAAAAATTGTTGACACACAAGTGATGTTGATGGTGCTATCCAGCTCTGAGGTAACTTTGCACAAATGATGGTAAATGCTTTGAGAGGGCAGCCATGAAATAAACATTGACTGTTGGACTCTTCTCTGCAGAAAACATTTTGTTAGAGATGAATTTTGAGTTGCTGAGATATCTTACTGATATTGTGAGGGTGTATTAGGCCATGTGAAGCATTACTTCTCAAAAAAAAATTCCAGATCTTTTAAATCATGGGGCTGGCCTATATAAAAGTGAAACAATCAAGTTTTGACATGGCATTTGAAAATAATAGCTCACCAATGGTGTGGCTTTGATCTAGAAGGCCCTCCTCCAAATACTTGAGGTATAGGTATTTAGGAACCTGCACACTGCAACACCGGAAGACATCAACAAATGAATGTAAATATTTCTGATTAGAGTCCTCATTGAACTCAAATATGTTTTCCTGGACTACACCACAGCTTGCTGCCATTGGCTTGTAGTATTCTTCTTGGACAAACTGGTCAAGGTAATCTGGAATGCCTTTCAAAAGGTCAGAAAACCTTGTCTCATCTTCACAAATATGAATCACTGGAGTCACAGGGTGTACACCGAGATTGTAGCAGACATCATTTGTGAGATGGCACCTGAGTCTGGTGAAGGCCGCACCTGAGTTGATGCAGATCTCTCTGATCATCGGACCCAGGGGTGGTGGTGCTGGTGCTGGTGCTGGCATCACCTCCATCCTGAAATATATTAAGTGTTCAATTCAAATTAGAAGATTTTGCATACTGGTTTATGTCCTTCAGCTCGTCCTGGTACTGTTCATGTTCTTTTATCATGTTGTTTCTCCAGCTTTTGAGTGCTTTTTCAGCAAGCTCTTGCTCAACAATCCAATCTGGACCACCTTTAAATTTCCAAAACAACAGATACCATGACTTGACCATAGTGTTTGAAAGTCCGGTCTGGTCCGGTCTTTTGATGCCCAGGGGCTTTAACCGTGACCGTAACCGGTCTACCCTTTTCCCAGAAGTCAAAAAGACCGGACTGGACTGCAAAAGACCGTGGTCTGCGGTCTTTAGACTGGTTTCAGTCTGCACCAGTTTTAACCAGTCTATGACCGGTCTTGAGGCTAATATTTTAAACTTATGAATCAGTAAATTTATTAACATGTCTACTGGCTTTAAAACGAGCCCAAGAACGTTAAATTCAGTTAGGAATTGGTGTTTCTATAAAATAAATCTGGTACATCTACTATTTCAAAAATATTTTACAATTTAATTCATATCTCTCTCGATTCTTTACCAAATTTTATGTTCATGGGTGGGTTTTAAAGGGTATTTAAGGGGCTACAAAAGACCGGTTCACGAAGACCATAACCACAGGTCCGGTCTTTTGCGGTCTTGGTCCAGTCTGGCTACAGTTTTTTTCCAGTCATGAGACCGGACTTCTAAACACTACTTGACCAGGAAACTTCAATGAGTGTATATTTGCTGACAAGATTGAAGCTATTCATACCTCAGTCCCAACTTCAAAGTCCTCCTGGGTCCAGGGCCTGTTCCTGCTCTTGACATGCATGCGGGCAAGGCCACAAAAGTCACAGAGGACAAAAACAGACTCCTGGGACACAAATGCTGCCAGAATGCGGATTGTCTGGGGGTAGGTTTCTGATGAGTTCTTGACAATTAATCTGTCGGGAATGAGAAAAGTTCTCATTTTCAAGGCCTTTTCCTTGTCTTTGTTTGGACCTGGGTGATGACCATTGCATGCTACATGTCACATTTCAATTGCTCAGTTTCATGGATTGGGGAAGAAAACAAAACTTACATGTCCACATGCCGTAACCATATGGTTTTCGATTAATCAAAACCCTTTTCAATAGAATCACTGATTAATCAAACAGCTCGTTTAATCAAAGATATAGATTTGATATAGACTACCGACTTGACAAAAATAACATCATTATTCTGTATCTACCAATCTTGATATCTGATTCAAATTCATTCAATCATGATTTAAAGGCAATTCAGACAAAGTAGACACTGAATCAAGATAAAAGATCAATATATCTTGATTCAAATTAGTGAGATTAAAAGATTTAAACATGATTCAATCCTGGGGAGAGGGGATTAGCGATGCCCATAGCTCTCATGTATTACTTACACAGAGGGGGTGTAGTTGATTGCCCTTCACTGCAGGTTTTGTCAGCAATCAAGATGGGGTTATGAGAGAATTTGTACAGGAGAAAATCTTCCAGCCCTCGTCTGTCCATCTGGCGATCTTGCTGGATAAGATCTGAAAGAATTTGCCCATCTTGAAGCACTCAATTTGCATATCCAGCTGCGTTTAACTTCGCTTGTGCAATTTGTTTCATCTGCGAGAACATGGCCGACTTCTTGCTTGTGTATGCTGCATGACCTTGGCTGGGACTTGACTTTGAAAGCTGAGCCCATACATGGCTCATCTTATCAAAGCTCCGAATGCAGCACATAAACTCAGCTTGCTTTCTCTCCCATTCCTCTTGCCAGCACTGCATCTCGGCCTCAGCCCGGGACCATTGCACACGATCTCCTACCAAATCTGGTCTTAGCTGGGTACGGAGATGATAGCGGATGCTCACCTTCTTCTGCCCAGGCCTTCAGATCCTTCTCAGATAGCTTTCCCATGGTTCCAAGCAACCAAATCCATTCATCGTCCTGGGGAGCTAGTGAGTGGTATCTCAAAGGATTCTCTTTCATTGATACGAAAGAACTCACTAGGCGCCGCCTTTCCTACTGCCAAAACATGGGAAACACTGGTGT
>NW_001889874.1:563341-570457 GCF_000143565.1 Laccaria bicolor S238N-H82 | reverse complement strand
GGGCGTTTTCATCCATGGGCCGTTATTGTTGTTCATGGGCATGGCACTTGCATCGTGTTGTGTCCCCTTCGTTGTCATCCCATGGCATCGTCATCATGGCCTTGCTCTGTGTCATTGGCATGTGGGGCAAATGGTGTCACATTGCTGCCACTGGCAGCAGCATGGCACCTGGGTTCCATATGTTTCTGTTTGTGGGCACCCGCAGTCATTCTGGGATAGTGGTAGCTGGTGGTGGGCATTTTGAGGTGATGGTGGTGGTTTTCATGGGTGGTGGCAGCCGTTTTCATGTGTGGGCATCCATTTTCATGTGTGGGCGTCCATTCGTGGTTGTCTCAGGGCATTTGTCATCGTTTGGGCAGTCCACCTTCATTTGTGGGTGCACGTCTTTGTTGTTTGGGTGGTTGTGTCAGCGAGGTGGTCATGGGTTGGTGTTGGTGTTGGTGTTGGGCATTGTGTTGTCATTGTTGTGGATGGCATTGTTGGGTTGTTGTGGTGGTGGTTGAAGAAGAAGAAGTGATCTCACATGCTGTGACATTACCGTGATGTTTAACCTCGCACATGAGATTACCTGTATGAAGTCATGTGACCTCTTCACTGCACCCAATCTCCAGTCCTGGCTGAGGTGAAATCTCAGTCCTCAGGACTGGCCTGAGTCCTGCAGAGCTCAGCTGTGACCCTCCTGCCAACTCCGGCAGAGCTCAGCAGGAATCACAGGGGGACAATAAAGACCTCGTTTCTGGCAAGACTTTTCTCTGTCTATCATCTGTACAAATACATCAATGGCTGCTACAATAATCAGGAAAGTCAAAGTACAAATTATACGAGAGTTGAGAAAAGAGAGTGCAAGACAGACTGAGCACAGAAAAAACCTAATAAGATGGCCATAAACCGTTATCTTCTTCACCATCGAGAATCAGAAGGAACGGAATGGCACTGGAATGCAGTGACATGAGCACTAAAAATTGCCAAATATGGTAAGTTTTGTATTTTCAGATAAAATTAGCAATAAAATGAGAAAAAAATAAGGATGGTGGTAATGATGTTGGGGTACTGTTTGCATCATCTGTGCGCATTTCCTAATATGGTAATTAATGCAAATATAACCAGAAAATCAGGGAAAAAGAGAAAACAAATAGGGATGGTGCTCACTATTGGTGATGTTGGGGTATTACTTACATGGTCGGTGCGCATTTCCAAATATGGTAATTAATGCAAATATAGCCAGAAAATCAGGAATAAAGAATAAAGATGATGTAGACTGTTGTTGACAATGGTGAAGTAGTGTTCACATGGTCTGTGCACATTTCCAAATGTGGTAATTAATGCAAATATAGCCAGAAGATCAGAAAAGAAGGGGAAAAGGTATACATATGTTACATTTTCTTCAGACATTTACATTCCTACCATGGTTGTTTTTTCTGATGTCCCATTGCTCTGGACACCTCAGATTTTCCCAGAACATTCATGCAGCCATCCAGGGTTGTTTTCAGATGTCCTCTGTATATTAAAACTGATTCTCTGGACATTTCACATTTTTCCAGGACATTCATACCACTACACATTTTCCCAAAACATTTATGCAGATGCTTTTTGAATGTCCTTTGTATCTTGAAATAATGCTCCGGACCTTTCACATTTTTCCAGCACATTTATACCACTGCCAGGGTTGTTCTTCTGATGTTCTGTGTTGTTCTTCTGATGTTCCATAGATAATCACATTATTGGTCTGGACATGCATTTCCCCAAAACATTTATGAGAGTCTTTGTGGATGTCCTTTGTATATTGAAACTAATGCTCTGGACATTTCGCATTTTTCCAGGACATTTAAACCACTGCCAGGGTTGTTCTGGTGATGTCCCATAGATAATCAAGTTATTGGTCTGGACATTTCGCATTTCCCCAAAACATTTATGGGGATGCTTTTTGGATGTCCTCTGTATATTCAAATTAATGCTCTGGACATTTGTCCAGACATCCAACATTGCCTTTTCAATGTCCTGTGAATATTCAGATTATTGCTCCAGACCTTTTGCATTCCCCTCGGACATTTATGTGGCTACCATGATCTTTTTTTCTGATGTTGCTGGGATAATAATATTAATGGTCCTGTGGGATGTTCTATCAAATGTGGTTCACACCTGAGCCATTTTCGGATGTCCCATAAATATCAAAGTTGATAGCCTGGAGATGTCACATTGTCCCAGAACATATATATGGATGCGAGGGATGTTCTCCTCAACATTTCATCGATCCCTGGCACATTTATACAGGTCCATGGGATATTGTATTCTGTAAACTCTTTTTTGCATGTTTTCTGGATGTCAGAAGTGATGCTCCAGACATTTCGCATTCTGTGCTGGGATGTTGATATGGACACCAGGATTGTTTTTCTGAATATTCCGCACATCCCTCAGACTTCTATAACATTTGTGTATGCCCTGGAGATAATGTATTTCAGAAATCCCTCTCCTAATATCACCATCCATTTTGCCTATTTGGCCTAATGATAAACATTAGATGTTTATACACCTTTGGGCCAATCTACAACACCATAGTCTAGTTGCTCATTGGGCCCATTTGGGTAGTCCTATGACCTATAGGACAATTGACCAAGTTGCACTCTTATGGTACTATAGGGACACCTATGTCTACTTGTGTGGGATAATGAAACATTGCATCAGATTAGCTTTGAGTGGGTCAGGGTTTCCACCTGGAACATCATTTGACACTATCTCCTGATAGACAGGAGTTAGTAACACCACAATGTTTCCTTTAAGACCTAGCCAGATCAGTGCTGCATGCTGTTTATGACATAGCTTCAATTTGCATGACACACTAACCATATGGTTTACACCCGCACCTTACATGTTTTCTCTCTTTGGGATCTGGGCCCCTGATCCCATGAATCCAGATAGTGTTACCTCATTCTTGGCAGAGGCGATTATGATTAGGGTCAGTTCCTAGCTTTATCAACTTTAACTGAGCTAACATTGGTTTTTGTACTGAAAGGACGTCAACACCAATGGGGACTGACCAATGAAATCTTTTTGCTTTGCCTCCACCAACTCCTTCATCACCCTCAGGGTGACCACCACCATGACATAGTAATTCTCAGCAGTATCCTTTCAGGAGTTCTGCTGGAGGTGAGCTTTCTGAGTCTAGTCTGACTATGTTACACCTTTAATTGATTGGATGCATCATAGTTGTACCTTCTTGGCAGCATGCTGGGTGTAGTCCTCCTGCAGTTTGCATTCTGACTCATTGTGTACTACTAGTGCAACATTGAGCTTTTTGAATATGATCAAAGTCATTCTGCTGTGGTGTACTATATGATGATGGTCTCAGGTCAAGTACTAGTAGCTTCCAACTCTAATTGAGGTTATGAAGTTGTTCAATATATTTAATATGCAAACTTACTTACCAGCCTTGATCGTCAGACCTCAACGTTGGCCACCCGCGATGGGTGCGTAAACTGTTTTGCATGGGTGGCGGTTGTCGTTTGTGGGTGCCAGGTCGTTCTGAGTGAGCTGATGTGGGCGCAGCATGTGTTTCTGTGGGGGATTGGGTTCGTCATCCATGTTCATGGGCAGTGGGTGGTGGGCATTGTTTATAGGCAGCAGGTGTCATTGGAGGGTGGGGGCTGGTGTTGTTGATGGGTTTCGGGCCCCATTTGTTGTTCGTAGTGTTTTAAAGTCCAGTTAAGTCCAGTTTTTTTACCTCAAAACGACGCAACTGGCAACTGCAACTGGTCTAGACCGATCCAGATATCAAGGGGCTGCAACCGGACCGCTTTAGACTGGTCCTAATCGGTCCACAACGCGAAAAAGACCGGTCCACCAAACAAACTAAATATTACCTCACGTACATAGCATACATAGATAGATATTATAATTCTCCATAGACTGATTAAGAATTTAAGCAATTCCGTGAAGATTTGACTGAGCTATGGAAAAAACGGAAAGGATATACTTCAAATTGCATATAAAAATGTTTTTGGCCATATCTCAACCAATTCTTGACTGTTCTTGATGATTGAGAGACTGAAAATTAAGTAATAATGTGTGCGAGTAAGGTCTAACACATGATGGGATGAAAGACCAGTTGCAACCGGTCTAAACTGGTCTTTTTCGGTTTTAATATTTACAAAAACATGGCAACTGGCAACTGGACTGACCACAAATGTGGGCAACTGCAACTGGAAAAAGACCAGACTGTGGTTCAGTCCAGTTCAGTCCTATGTATATTTTCAGTCCTGTAGACTGGACCTGCGAACACTAGTTGTTCGTGGGCGCTAGAGTGGCATGGTGCCTGTATGGTAAGCCATGGGGGTGTAATGGGCCTGGTTACTCACCTGGGTACCCAAAATCAGCCAGACAATGTGTCGTTGCATCACCTGGACCTAGCCTGGGCTCGTTTCATCAGTGATGGAGCTCTTTACACTCCCCCACCTATTCCTACTGGACTCCTACTGGACTGGACTAGGACTGGGACAATTTTTATGTTGGCTGATCACTATACAAATTTTGTGTCCCAGTCCTAGTGGAGTCCCAGTAAATTCCTACTGGAATGGTCCCAAACAACTAGGAATTGTGGATTCCTAAGGAATGGGTATAGTGGAGTCCAGTAGGAATTTCTGAGCACCAGGAGTCCAATAGGACCAGTAGATTGTCACTGTTGTTGTTATTATAACATATATATAAAAAGCACAACTTCAGAGAATCGAACCCTTGACCTCTTGGACACTGTGTCACATTACATAGATCAGTGCTCAACCAGTTGGACTATGATGGCTTTCCTGTAAGTACATATTATATACCCTACATACCAGCTGGCTGACCTCTTCCCAGAAAGGTGCAACCCTCAACCCACAACCCAACCACAACCTAGCTAAGATCTCTGCAGGGGAACTGCACAATGGTAACACAATTTGCATGGAAAGATTGGAGTATTGGGCTGCAAACAATGCATGAGGATGGGCTGTGAGGAAGGGTGCCTTGCTTACTATGAATAGAAGTGGTGTGTTTGGTTCAAACACAGGTAACATCTCAAGGAACGGAACCATGAATAGCTTTGTAGATCATGTTGATCTTCACTTCAGCTTGAACAAAACAGAAACACATGAGGACACCTGCCAAAACAAAACTCAATGAAAAATTGTATCTGAAGTTCGTCACTGCAAGTGTTTCAAGAGGGCTGCCTATCCATTGATTCGAAGCCAGAGTTGCATGAGCGCGCCAGGCCTAAGGCTGCAATAGCTGCTGGGTTCAGCATGTGACGACATTCTGTGGGCGCCTTCTACAGCCATGACATACTGTTGTGCAAAGGTGAGGGGTGCAGGGGTTGAGTGGATGAATTTGACAGAGACGATGCAAGTCCACCACTTGTGGTTGGTTGTGAAGGTTAAGGGTTAAAGTCACCAGCAGGAAATGCTAGACCATGTTGCTGCTGCTGCTGCTGACACTGGTAAGGTTGTCGTTGTTTTGAAGCTTAAGTAAAGCTGGGATTGCATGTTCAAAGGTGATCTACAAGCAGGAAGGGTGAACATGGCTACATGCAATCATTAGTGTCATGCATGATACCCAAGGTGGCGTATGTACTCACTATGCAAAAGACCATCCCTCTGTTGCATATCAATCTGTTCTCCGCCCTCCTCTGTCCTCCTCACAGTGTTTACGTGTTAGATTCTAGTCGTGTATGTGTTGTTCCCTCATTTGTCTTCTTGTATGTGAGGTAAAGTTGTTTTACTGTGAAGCTGGGATTGTGTGTTCAATGGATCTGACAAGCGGGAAGGGCGAAAGAACTTGGAATCAACAAAACATCCAGGACACATGAGGCGACAAAGGACTGATGAGGCAACAAGTGGTGTACAAGAAATAGTGAGAGCAAAATGTAGGTAAGGAAACAATTGAGCGAAAGTAAGGTCCATTAAGATAAGGCAGCGAAGAGCCTCCTTCTGAAACCCTTGATCTTCCTAAAAGCCCTCTTCCAGCATCGCTGTGGTATGATGAGCAGAACACACATCACAAAATGTCCCTTTGTTGCTGGTTCCTTGTCGTTTGCATTGCCCAAGAGAGGTGGGTCAATAGCTGTAGGATGCTGTGGGCAGGACATAGAAGTCAGTGACTGGAAAATGTATGTCGTGAACGCACCTGACACTTTCAATCCCATCCATCATTTCTATTAATTTATAATTTAATTTAATTTTATAGCTATTTTTACTATAGTGAAATATCTATTGAAAGTGCCAGATATATATCAAAAGTGCAATAAAATATCCTGGGACAAAGAATGAAATATCCATTGAAAGCACCAGGCATAACTCATGAAAATTGCAATGATATTGGCCAAGCAGCTAATGAAATTTCCAATAATATCCCCCCAGGGATCTAATGAAAACTGCAATGATATTGGCCAAGTAGCTAATCAAATTTCCAATAATGTAGCCCAGGCATCTAATGAAAATCACAATGATATTACCCAGGTACCTCATGAAAATTCTCTAACGAAAAGGCATGGTAACTGGAATGATTCCTATCATGAAGACTATGGACTTATGCCAGTACTTTACAGTGCCCCACCTATTCCTGCAGGATTCCTGCAGGAATGGGATCATTCAAGTGGAATTCCAGGGGAATCCTGCAGGAATAGAGTCATTCCAGTGGAATTCCAGAGGAATTCCAGAGGAATCCAGAGGAATTCCAGTGGAATCCACAGCATTCCACTGGAATTCCACTGGAATAGGACTGGAATCAAGCAGAGTAAGTTTTTTTCAACTCCAAGCTTATCCTGATGACTTGGCACTCATATTTCCTTATAAAATTCACATGTAGAAGTCATAGATTGAGTTGTAATTTATTTGAAATGTATTACTACACACACTACACAGTTTATCTTAAAGGGAGGGGGTAGAGGAGGGACAAGGTGGGGATGTATTTGAAATGTATTACTACACACATTACACAGTTTATCTTAAAGGGAGGGGGTAGGGGAGGGACAAGGTGGGGGTGTATTTCTATTATTGGGAGGGACAAGGAAGGGGGAAGAACAAGGGAGGGGAGGGAGGAAGGGGGGAAGGACAAGAAAGAGGGAAGGAAGGAAGGGGGAGGGACAAGGAA
>NW_001889874.1:496595-562579 GCF_000143565.1 Laccaria bicolor S238N-H82 | reverse complement strand
AAAGGGGGAAGGAGGCAGGGAGGGAGGGAATGGTGGAGGGGAGAGGGAGTGTGGCTGGGACCTCGGCCATCGTCGTCCCGCGTTGGCATCCCATCGTTGTGTCGCATTTCGTTGTCGCCTCCTCGTCGCGTGTTCGCGTTTTCGTTGTGTGTCCGCGTTGTTGCGTTATTCTTGACGTTGTCGTCGCCATCGTCGTGGGCGCTGGTTGCCGTTGGGGGCGTCGTTGTGGGTGGCGTTGGTGTGGACGTGGTGGTTTTGGTAGGCGGCGTGGTGCCATCGTATGTCGTGTGGGCGGTGCATGTTTTTCGGTGGGCGGCGCGTGTTTTTCGGTGGGCGCTCATGTTTTTCGGTGGGTGGTGGGATGTTTTCGTGGGCGGGGTATGGTTTTCGTGGGCGCTGGCGGTGTACATGGGCGGTGAGCGTCGTTTTGTGCCCGTTGGGTGTCGTTTTGTGTCTGGGGGCGTTGTTTTCGTGGGCGTTGGGTGTTTTCGTGGGTTACAGCACTCGTTGTTTCGTGACGTGGCGTCGCCACGTTGTTGTTGAAGGGTGTTGTGGTTGATGTTGGTGGTCGTGGTGGCCATGGGTGATCGAGGAGCGATGTTGGCGGTGGTGGCTATGGGTGACGGTGATGGCGTGGCGTTGGCGGCGGTGACGAGCATGGTGGTTGTGGTGGAAGAAGAGAGTGGCCATGTTTGGTGAGCATGTTCACCAAACAAACATTGTTTGTGATCCATTGAAAATAAATAAACTATAATACAGTAATAAATAAATGAAATAAACAGATTGGACTGGAATCCCATTCCTGCCCACTCCGGGGAACACCATTCCTGCCCATTCCGGGGAAGACCATTCCAGGGAACATTCCGGTGTACATTCCGGAATCCACCGGAATTCCACCGGAATGGAAAACACCGGAATAAACAATTTAGCAGGGCCTTCTGCTAAATTCCATTCCACCGGAATGACCGGATTCCTGCAGGAATAGGGGGGGCACTGCTAAGACCTCACTTATGCACAGGGAGGTGTAGGCAGTTACCTTATTTATATGAATTTGAGTCTGTTGGAGGAAGGGTGCAATATTTGCATCCATAAGGGCTTCACCCTTGTCCAAGATAGCTTTTGCTGAGTGATAGTTCAGTACACCTTTGGACCATTTGAAGGCCGTCTTGTAGTGGTTATATTTCAAATAAGGTGACACCTCCATCACCACCTGTTTGGCCTCCCACATAACATCCTCCTTTCAACCTGTCAGAACATGTGGTTATGAGAAGAGAAAAGAAATAGCACCTTGGAATGAAAGTTACTTCAGATTTTCTTTTCCATTATCTGTATTGGGCTACTTTCACCCTTGGCTCTCTGGATCATTAACACAGGCTTTTCCCCCAGATGCTGGTCTTTGTTCACCATCTCCCTTGATTCTCTCTCTAAGTCTATCAAAGCTTGAACTTCAGGTGATTCAGTTCTAGAGGAAAAAGTTGACTGGCTGGGAAGGTGTGATGGAAGGAGAACTTACATGAATGGCAAGTAATCCAAGAGACTTGCTCCTGCAACATCTTGCTGAAGAGCTTGCTTGAGCCTAGCAACAACACCTCTTGTTGAAAGATCCTCCATGACATAGTTGGGTAAACTCCACCTCCATGATGTTTCCAGAGCAGCCTTGGCATCCCCATACTGGTCTGCATCACCAGGGTTATAATAATCATCATCGTCACCATCACTCAGCACACAACCAGGCTCATCAGATACAATGATCCATGTCTTGATATGAGGCACAGAGTTCTTCTTGCTTTTATAGGTAGGTTTATAATTCCTAGGCCTCCCAGGTCCATTTTGATGCCTCTAGAAAAAAAAATTCAAGAAGGGGTAAATACTACAAATATACCATATGTTGTAGAAACCAAGATCAATGTACCTTAGCAGGATGACCTCCATTGTGATCAACAGTTGGTTCCAAAATCTGATTCAGAACAAGTTCACAGAACTGATCAGAGCCAACCATTGTTTTATAATTAGGTTTAGTGAGGTCAGTTTGTATAGCTAATGTGGTCTGAAGAATGGAATCAGTGCTGTTGAAAAGAAAATAAAAATTGTTGACATATGTGATGTAGATGGTGCCATCTATTTCTGAGGTACTTTCAGATGGTAAATGCTTTGAGAGGGCAGCCAATGAAATAAACATTGACTGCTAGGCTCTTGTCTGCAGAAAGCATTTTGTGAGAGATGAATTATGAGTTGCTGAGATATCTTACTGATATTGTGAGGGTGTATCAGGCCACATGAAGCACCACTTCTCAAGAATTTCTTCAGATCTTCTGAATCATAAGATTGGCCTGTATAGAAGTGAAACAATTAACTTTTGACATGGCATTAGAAGGAACAGCTCACCAATGGCATGTCTTTGATCTAGAAGGCTCTCCCTTAAAACTTGAGGTATAGTTCTTTAGGAACCTCCACACTGGAAGACATGAAGATGTCAACAAAAGATTGCATGTACTTTCGATTGGAGTTCTCATTGAACTCAAATGGGTTTTCCTGGTCCAGGCCGCAGCTTGCTGCCATTGGCTTTTAGTATTCACATTGGACAAACCAGTCAAGGTACCCTGGAATACCTGTCAAAAGATCAGAAAACTTTGTCTCGTCTTCACAAATATGAAAGGATGTATAGTGAGGTAATAGCAGACATCATTTGCGAGATGGCACCCTAGTCTGGTGAAGGCTGCACCTGAGTTGACGTAGATCTCCCTGATCATGGGACACAGACCTCGCAGAGTGTAGTGTTGAGATCTGAGTCCACTTCTGCCAAATTCTGGATCCGGTGAGCTTCAGGGGTGTGTTGGTGCTGGGATCACCTCCATCTTGAAATATATTAAGTGTTCAATTCACATTAAAAGACTTTTTATACTGGTCTATGTCCTCCAGCTCATCCAGTACTGATCATGTTCTTTTATCACACTGTTTCTCCAGCACTTGAACAGGAAATTTCAATGATTGTATGTTTAGTGACAAGATTGAAACTATTCATACCTCAGTCCCAACTTTGAAGTCCTCCTGGGTCCAGAGCCTGTTCCTGCTCTTGACATGCATGTGAGCAAAGCCACAAAAGTCACAGAGGACAAAAACAGACTTCTGGGACACAAATGCTGCCAAAATGCGGATTGTCCCAGGCTGGGTTTCCAATGAGTTTTTGACAATTAATCTGTTGGGAATGAGAAAAGTTCTCATTTTTTAGGCCTTTTTCTTGTCCTTGTTTGGACCTGAGCAATCGTTTGTGATAATCTCCCAAAGTATATCAGAAGTCATAGTGCAGAGGTGAGCTCTTCAAGGCCATAACTGATGACCATTGCATGCTACATGTGAAATTTCAATTGTTCAGTTTCAGGGATTGGGGATGAAAACAAAACTTACATGTCCACATGAAACAATGAGCACCTGTCCTCTGCGGACACAATTTAGTTTTCCTGGTGGAGTGTCTTCCAATAGATAATCCCAATTCTCATTAACTGCCCTGTCCCAAGGTCTTTACCATCCCCCACGTAATCCATGTGGAGTCCAGTGGAGTCCAGTGGATTCCAGTGGCCCAGTTGCTAGGCCAGATTGGCTTGCACAATGCCCAGTCCACTGGACTCAAGTCCAGTCCAGTCCAGTCCAGTCCACTGGATTCCACTGGACTGCAGTGGAATCCAGCAGTCCAGAGTCCAGTCCATCATTACTTATGGATATCAATTACTACCAAAAAAGCGAAATTAGACTATACAAATGTAATGAGTTATATAGAACTATACACAAGTACTCGTCGTAACAACGATCAATGATTTTGTTCAGTCTGCGGGGTGTGGCACGTGATGTACCTGTGGTGTTCAAACATTGCCATACTGTCATGTTTGCCTTCTGCGGCATCGTCACATCTGCGTGACCATCTCTTTCCCTTCCACCACCACCACCACCACCCCTCGCCAACGTCCTGCACCCACCACCACTCTTGGCCATCGCCACCGCTCTCAGCCACGTCACCGAAGCAACACGCTGAACGAAACGAACGAGGAAATG
The DNA here is from genome assembly GCF_000143565.1 of Laccaria bicolor S238N-H82. Taxonomy (NCBI): domain Eukaryota; kingdom Fungi; phylum Basidiomycota; class Agaricomycetes; order Agaricales; family Hydnangiaceae; genus Laccaria; species Laccaria bicolor. The sequence continues at coordinate 558,532 of NW_001889874.1, read as the reverse complement.
AGGGACTACGCCCAGTCATGGGTGTCGGTGCCATGTTGCTATCGGTGACGTGGCAACCCAACTCCACCTGATCCACTCACCCACAGATGTCGACACGGCGCAACAACACAACAACGCAACCCGGCGACGACACATCGACAACGACCACGACAGGTGCTAGCAACCCCATGACGACGGCACCACGACCCTACACAACACGCGCAACGGCAACCCACGACGAGCACCCACCCACCCCCACACACGAACGACGACGAGCACCCACGAAAAACGACGAGCGCCCACCACCATGACCCACCACCGCCCACCGCCCACTGACACAACGATGACGTGTCAACGACATGCCAGGACGATGACACGACACGCCAGGACGACAACGCGACACGACACGTCCACATGAGCACACACCCCCATCACACACGAAAAACAACGTGCACCCACGAAAAACAACGAGCCCCCACCTGAAACACGACACGCGCCCACAAAAAACCACCAGCGCCGACGGCACGCCAACGCGGAACGGCGACGAGGGCCCAGCACCACCACCTCTCCCCTCCACTCTCTCCCCCCTTCACTCTCTCCCCCCTTCACTCCTTCCTCCCTCCAACACTCCCTCCCCCTTTCCCCCCCCCTTCCTTGCTCCCTCCCCCCTCCATTCCTCTCTTTCCCCTTTCTTTCCCTCCCCCTTTTCTTTCCCTCTTCTCCCTCCCCCTCTCTGTAACATAGAATGTAGTAAAAGTAATGTATTTAATTAATAAATATACTTCAATTTTCTTTTGAAATCTAAGTTCAGTCCAGTCCAGTCCAGTTTTGTCTTGGGAGAGTCCAGTTTTGTGATTGGCAGTCCAGTCCAGTCCAGTCCAGTCTAGTCCAGTTTTGTGTTGGGAGAGTCCAGTGGAGTCCAGTTTTGTGATTGGCAGTCCAGTCCAGTCCAGTGGAAGCCAGTGGAAGCCAGTGGAATCCAGTGGAGTCCATGTGGATTATGTGGGGGATGGTAAAGTATTGCCTGTCCCTCCAAGTTTTAGAGGGACAAGACCCATAGTGTTTCCTTTGAGCTGAGACCCAAGTAGGGAGAGGGAGTGCTGCCTTTGTTAGTATAGAGCTATAACTACGTTTTTTGGATCCAATGGAAAATGTGAGGGGTGAAATCAGCAGGTAGACTAGTATTTGTGTTATTGTTAGGTCAATGTTCAGCTAGATATATAGACATACAGAGATGCTTGTTGAATCTTTTTCTGTTCAAAAGCCATTCCCAGACAAGAACTTCTGGAATCTCAGGCATCAAAGAGGTGACAGGTCAGCTTCAAGGCAAGGCTGTAAAGCAAGACTAAGAAAAGTGAAAGAGAAGAAATGAAAAGTGAAAGGGAAGAAGCCAAATTGAAGAAAACACACTGTGGGTGCAACATAGCCACAGCCTCATGTTCAACACCTTTTGCTGGAAGGCTGAGGAAAGAAATTAGTGGACCACAAAAGATTTAAGAGGATGGTGAGAGTTAAGGTGGAAGGATAATCCTTTTTATCTTCAATGCCATGACATCTGCAGTCTCAGGTCTCAAGCCCTTCCAGTTCATCCAAGTCCCACTTCACAGCCTTAGTCTTAGACCACAAAACGTTCAGAGTGTGGGTGTGTTACTTCAAGGGAAGGTGGGGGGTATGTTGAGTGATCAGGTTTATAATTGATGGAAATTATATTTGATTGATGTCACAATTCAGAATGGCAAATTGATGTCAATGCGTGAGGTCAAAGTGACATCCACCTCCACTACATCAACTATGCTGCTGCCACACCTCAATCCAACCAGTGGCCTGATGTCTTACTTGTGCTGGCCTTTTGCTTGGTTCAGCTTTCCACAGAGTTGTGGCCTTGACCTTGTTAGGATGCTCTAAAAAGGCCTCTGCAAAGTTATGAAATCTATGCCATGCCTGACACATCCAATCGTCACTTGCCAGTGTCAAACTAGCACCAGTCATATAACTTTTGTTATTCACCCTTCTTCCAGCCCCATTGTAAGCTCATTTATAACAGCTCTCTAACTCATATGATCACTGACTATGCAATATCAGACATTGAACCTCAACTTAAGTTTAACCTGTGCATCAATGCACCACAATGTTCATCTGTGAATCATGTGGGGATAGATGCCAGATCTGCAATGTTAACTCATGGGCAATTCTATGTCACAATTTTGCAAGTTACTTCTGTTCATAACATCAAGATAATATGGGATGATCAACTTCCAAATCCTGTAACAAAAAATATTGTATATCCTGAAGTACTTTTGTACAACTGCTGTAAATATGGAATAAAAATATGTACCAGAACTGGGATGAAACATGAGTACCAAAACTGGGATTAAACATGCATACCAGGGGGTGCAGGGGGCATGCCCCCAGCAAGCTGTGACCAACCACTGGAGGCATGGCTGAGTGTTAGTGAGTGCCGTGCCATAGGTGAAGCATTCACAATGATGGAGGAATTGTCTTGGTGTTTGCTGGGAGGTTGTGACAATTTTTCAAAGCATCTAAAAATAGAAGAATAACAACAGGGATGATTTTATTAACAGAAAGTTGAATAGCTTATTCTCACATTTTGAACAAGACACAGCCAGAGGCAGGGACATGGGGAAGTATAACAGCTACATGGCTATTTTTTACTGAAAGCTAATAACAATTGAGGTAGTAATTACAATGAGCACAAATAAGGCAGTTTTATTAGCAAAAAGTTGAATTCCTGCTTTTCATATTTTGAAATGGACACACCCAGAGTAAGGGACATGCAGAGTGTCATAAAGTGGAGGACAGAGGCAAGGAGGTAACCATATAAGGAGATTATTTGTCAGCTTATCTCCTTATAAAGTAGAATGGTCCTAGTGGAGGAAAAGAATCTTACTATGCCTTACCAAATAAGGCAAATTTCCTTTTTTATCCATATTCAGGACATGGCACATCCCTACCATTGTGAAGAACATCTTGGATCAATTTTTTGTTTTTTGTTTATCAAACAAACTTACAGCCCCAAAGATTTGTGAGGGCATCCTGGAGGAAATCCTATTACCTCCCTCTCCATCTCACCTGGTGACTTATGTTTTAATTGAACTCTTGTCTTTTTTTTTTCATGGCCAGATGGTAGTCTCATCAAACACATAAAGTTGAGCAATACTAGATGAGCTTGATTGTAAAATATGCACATATGTATCATTGAATTTTGAGTTTTCATCATAGAACACATAAGTTGCTTGTGTACCACTGTACCTTTGCTGTACACTTCTGCCATTTGTACTACCGAAATTGAAGTATTATTGTCACCTCTGAACCCTGATACTTTCGCACAAGGTGGAGCTCCACTTCCACAGTTCTGGTCACAACTCTCTTCATAAAGTACATCATATTTACAAGCATCCAAGTACCATGTTAGGCTCATGACCAGCCATTTCTTCAAACTCCACAAGCTACATTCAAGAAACAGCTGGGGCAAACGAACACCCTTTGGCAGGGTCATGCTTTTGTGATGCTGAAATTTCGGTACAATTACAACAACAGCACAACTTAACTCCCACTCACCACCTTCCTCTGAGTCTTCATCACTGTCAGAGGATTCTTCACTGTAACATCCAATCCTCTCAATCTTGTTTGGTTCTTCAGACCTTCCTCAGGCTCTCTTTCAACACTCTCATCAACATGCCTTGGCCGTCATCTTCAACTGAGGTCACTGCTGGATATCCAAGGGGTGGACTTGGATTAGTTGGGGGGTTGGAAGTTGCTGGAACTCCCAGTTCAGGGAACCACCATTTCTGCTCAGGGACAGGTGCCATTTCTTAAAGTTGAATGCACAGCTGAAGATGTACCTCGGAATGGTGCATCATTTCTTTCTTCCCCAATTATTATTTCAAGAAAAGCGATGGGTGCAAAACACCATGGACAGGGTGCTCGAGTGGGTGGGTGTTGGGCACAAAACAATGGGGGGTGGGCACTATTAGTAAAACAGATGGGAAAGGGGAAGGAAAACGGACTTGGAGTCCATCACCATTCCATATGGAATCCATAATGTCTATGGAATAAGAAACTGGCTGGGTCCTCAGCCAACATTGATTTCATGGATCTCATATGGAATAACCCGGGGAAGGTAAAGACCTCATTGTGAGCTGGGGCATGTCAAGGTCAACATCCAGGACTGGTGATGATGGTAGAGGAGGAGAGGACAGAGGAGGGGAAGATGATGGAATGGTGGAAGATGCAGGACTCATAAATGAGAACTTGCGCTTCTGGAGAATGCAACTGATACTCCCTAAAGCCTTCTCCAACCCAGCACACTGTTGAGGTGTCATTTTTCCTTTTCTTTTCCCTGGTTGGTCGATTCCTGCCTTTTTCTTGAAGGGCCTTACCAGGGCTTTTCAAAGATCTGTTTCTTTGAGTGCTGGATCAATGCCATGAATGACAGAAACACTGGAATAGTTCATCAGATGAAGTGCATATCAAGTAGATGATGAATAAACACACCGCTTCATCCCAGTGGTGGTCTGACATATGCAACCATTACCACAGTACTCAAGCAGGCCAATTGAAACACCCACCGAGTTCTTGACAATGTGTTCGAAGAGCATTGCTTGACTTTCTGGTCCTTGGATCTCTCTAATAAGATTTTAGTTGACATGAAAAATCACACTTTTGATGGTGTGACAGCCTGAACAAAACAGCTGAGTATTGAAGTCGCTTGGCCACAGACCACCAGTGCTCTTAAAATTAGTATCAGTAGAAGCAAAATTGCTTCTAGATTACGATTCCAGCTTGTTTGAGCATTCAAGTAGTGCTTGAAAGTCTGGTCCAGTCCAGTCTTTAGGCTTTTTTTGGCAAGACTGAGACCGAGACCAGTCCTTGTATTTTGAAAAGCCTCAAAAAAATGGACCGAACTGATAGAAACTGGTTCAGGGCAGTCTTCTGCGGTTTTTTGCAGTTTCAAGACCGGTCTGAACCAGTTGTGGTTCAGACCAGTTTCAACCTCATGCATGAAATCACACAAAAATTTGTACATTGAGCTGGATATATATTACACTTATCATGAAATAAAAAGGATAATTGCCAGGTTCCTATGTGCGCACAAACTCAGTAAGGGATAGGTCTGTGTTTCCATCTCTCCCCACACTCATGTCACACTCATGTCCCCGAGTGTCAGAGGTGGCCATGGTTGTTTTGGTGCTTTCGGTTTCTTGAGAGCATTGGTGTTCTTTGTGTCATCCATAGCGTTATCCCTGTAAATGTTCAGTTGTGAAACCAAAAATTCGAGTCTTTAAGAGACTTACATTGTATAGCTGTGTTATAGCTTAAAGTTTTGAATAGAATGTGTTGGACAATACTTTACCATCACCCACATAATCCACATGGACTCCACTGGACTCCACTGGGAGGGAAGAGAAGAATGGAGGGGGGAGGGAGCAAGGAAGGGGGGAGGGGGAAAGGGGGGACAGAGTGGAGGGCAGAGGGAGTGATGAAGAGAGGAGGTAGTGATAGGGGGAGATTGTGGAGGGGAGGGGTGGTGCTGCTGGGCCATTGTCGCCGTTCCACGTTGGCATTGGCAGTGGTGGGCACTTGTCATTTTTCGGGTGTGGTGGGGCTGGGTGCTCATTCGTCATGCTTGCGTGTTGTCGTTGTCATGTGTCATCCTCCTCGCATGTCATCATTGTCATTGTGTTGTCATGTGTTGTCCTCCTCGCATGTTGTCGTTGTTCTCATGTGTCGTTGTTCTCATGTGTCGTTGTTCTCATGTGTCGTTGTTCTCATGTGTCGTTGTCCTTGTTGTGTGTCGTCATCATTGTCGCATGCTGCTGGCACCTGTCGTGGTGAGAATGGGGCATTGGGGTGGTGGGGCATATGTACCCTTGGCCCATGACCCTGCCACATCATGGGTGCCCTCATTCTTGGCCTGCCATTCCATGTTGGCGTGGGCGTGGGCGTCGTTGGCGTTGGCATGGGCATGGGTGTCATTGGCATGGGTGTTGTTGGCATGGGCATGGGTGTTGTTGGCGGCATTGGTGTGGGTGGTGATAGAGGCAGTGGTGAAGGGTGGTGGTGGTGGTGGAAGAGAAAGGGATGGTCATGGAAGTGTGACCATGCCGCAAACAGGAGACATGACAATATGGCACACCCTCAAGTAAGTCATGTGACCTCACCCTGCAGACTGAACAAAATCAGGAATCCTTATTGCAGCTATCACTTACCTATACTAATATGTAACTCATTAACCTTCTATTCATTAATCAATAGAATTACAAGTCTGGATAGTCTATTTTGCTTCTTTTGTGGTATTCATACTTAAAAATAATAAGTAATAAGCAATAATGCACTGGACTCCAGTGGAATCCAGTGGACTATGACTGGACTCATAGTCCACTGGACTGGGACTGGACTCAGGAAAGTGGCTTATAGTCCAGTGAGAGTCCAGTGGACTGGACTGGACTTGCGGCTGTGGACTGGGCATTGTGCGAGCCAATTTGGCCTAGCAAGTGGGCCACTGAAATCCACTGGAATCCACATGGATTATGTGGGGGAGGGTAAAGACCTCTGTGTTGGATGGGAGTTTAAATGTTGCTCATATACTCACATGCATGTGCCACCACATCAAGGTTTCAACAAATCACATTGTTCGCCAGAGTCTGTGAACATTACCACTTGTATTGTTATTTTTTTTCATAGGATAGATACACATTGAGCACCATCCTTTTCATTCATGTTGCACGAGAAACCACCTGAGCCAAGCAAATACATGTTTTGTTCTGCCTTGTCACTGACTGGAATGAACAATTAAAGGTGACTCAAAGTTCAAGTTCCCCTTCAAGTTGAATGTTTTTTGTCTTGCTGGTTGGGATGATACACATTCTTACTCTTCATATTATATCCAAACGGAACAAATACATGTCTTGTTCTAGTCAACGAACAATTTGATTTGTTGTTCTCCCTGAACACTAAGTATAAATAACTCATTGTTGATTAGGTACACGTCCTTGTTCTTTACATTATGCCCAAGCGAAGCAAATACAAATCTTGTTCTGGCTTATTCTTCAATCCGTTAGGAACCAGTCATACACTCAGTTGATTCTTAGAAGTAGAACTCAATCCCCACTGGCATATTGGAAGAGCAGAAAGTGAGTGAATATGCTTGGCACAACAAAAATGACCGGGTATGGACAGCCTTTTGTAAAATAAGTATAACAAGGCAGAAACATGCCCGAAATATCACAACAAAAATTTCTGTACTCATCTGGTTTATTTGGAGGTCTTATCAGTGCCCCCCACTAGTGGCTACCACTATTTATGATTAATCTATGACAACTGTCCAAGAGCCATTCTGTATAATGCCACAGGTTTTATGAAAGGCATCTCATTAGGATTGCCCATCTATTTCATTCAATTTGTCACTGGAATCTTTCATAAGTTATAGGCAAGGATAATGAGATATCATGGGGATATTTCATTAGGTTCTTTGGCCCTTTCATTATCATTTCTGAGACTTTTCATTAGGATATTTCATTAGGCTGCTTCGCTTTTTCATTACCATTTCATAGAATTTTCATTAGGATATTTCATTAGGCTCCTTGGCACTTTCATTACCATTTCTTAGAATTTTCATTAGGATATTTCATTAGGCTCCTGCCCTTTTTCATTGTCATTTCTTAGAAATCTCATTAGGATATTTCATTAGGCTCCTGCGCTTTTTCATTATCATTTCTTAGAATTTTCATTAGGATATTTCATTCCTGCGCTTTTTCATTACCATTTCATAGAATTCTCATTAGGATATTTCATTAGGCTCCTGCGCTTTTTCATTACGATTTTTTATATTTCTCATTAGGATATTTCATTAGGCTCCTTGGCACTTTCATTAGATTTTCTTGGAATTTTCATTGGGATATTTCATTCAGCTCCTTGACCCTTTCATTACCATTTCATTGAATTTTCATTAGAATGCTTCTTGGCACTTTCATTAGGATATTTCATTACACTCCTTGACTATTTCATTAGATTTTTCATTGGGAGATTTCATTGGGGCATCTGGCCCTTTCATTACCATTTCTTTTAGGATATTTCATTGAGCACCTTGACGATTTCATCACTTCTCATTAGGCTCCCTGGCACTTTCATTACTATTTCTTAGATTTTTCATTAGGATATTTCATTAGGCCCTTTGGCACTTTCATTACCGAAAACTATATAATAATGATGATATGTATCACATGGGTTGTTGGGAGGGTGGTCACATGACCAATTACCAAAAATAGTCAAAAAGCGAAAGTTGTACCCCTGCACTGTAGCTTCCCGAATCTGGTTGAATTATGTTCTGAAGTGCTCCTGTTGTGGAGATATGAGGTAAAGGAATTCCAAAAGCGTCGTGTTTTTTTTTGGTTTTCTGCATTTTTCTTCATGAAAACAAAACCAAATAACATGATTCCAACACATTTAGAAAGCTAGATGAAAGGGCAACAAATATCATATCGTGGGAAAATTGACCAAAAAAGGAAGGTGCATTCCCTAAAAGAGCAATCAACACTGACAGACTACAAGAGTCAGATATAGACTACCAAGTTTACTGATAGACTACAAAAAAGTTGGACATAGGCTACAAAGTTTACTGATAGACTACAAAAGTCAGACTTAGACTACAAAAGCTTGGACTTAGACTACAAAATTAGGGTTACATTAAAAGGTTTTGTAGTGTCCGCTTTTTCATTAGAAAAGTTTATAGTGTCCGCTTTTTTAGACTACAAAAGTTTGTAATGTGTGCCTTTTCATTAGAAAAGTTTGTAGTGTCCGCTTTTCAGACTACAAAAGTTTGTAGTCCGCTTTTTCATTAGAAAAGTTTGTAGTGTCTGCTTTTTGAGGCTACAAAAGTTTGTAGTTGACATATAGTTTATAGTGTCCTTGACTCTGTATAGGTTATGGGGATGAGGTTAAAGGATTGACATGATTTTACATATTGCCATTGCTGCAGCATTTACTTTTGACATCATGTACAAATTGTCTTTCACATCAAGAAAGGCTATTCTATGCCTTCATATTGATAGCTACTGTCCTATCTCAAACCATACTTGTAGGTTTATGGGGAACTGGCTAAAGGATTCACATGACTTTACATATTGATTGCTATTGCCACATCATCAGCTTTTCACATCATGCCCAAGTTGGCTTTCAAGCCAGAAAAAGCCACTCATAGTAATATCTACTGTTCTGTCTCAATACATTGTTAACTTACATCATGACCTGACTTAAGGATACTTCCAGGGACCAATCAGCTCATCCTATTGCCTTGAAAGAGCTGATATCACAGTTGACTAGGTTTGGGACAGGCAAGTAGCTATCAATGTGAAAGCAGACAGACCAGCAACTATCAATGTGAAATCAGAGAATAGCCTGTCCTGATGTGAAAGGCAACTCGGGTATGATGTCAAAAACTAATCATTTGGCAGTAGTAATATGTAAAGCAATTTAATCCTTCAAACCATATCCACATGGACCTAGAACCATGATTTGAGATAGGACAGTAGCTATCAATATGAAGGCATAGAATAGCCTTTCTTGATGTGAAAGACAATTTGTACATGATGTCAAAAGTAAATGCTGCAGCAATGGCAATATGTAAAATCATGTCAATCCTTTAACCTCATCCCCATAACCTATACAGAGTCAAGGACACTATAAACTATATGTCAACTACAAACTTTTGTAGCCTCAAAAAGCAGACACTACAAACTTTTCTAATGAAAAAGCGGACTACAAACTTTTGTAGTCTGAAAAGCGGACACTACAAACTTTTCTAATGAAAAGGCACACATTACAAACTTTTGTAGTCTAAAAAAGCGGACACTATAAACTTTTCTAATGAAAAAGCGGACACTACAAAACCTTTTAATGTAACCCTAATTTTGTAGTCTAAGTCCAAGCTTTTGTAGTCTAAGTCTGACTTTTGTAGTCTATCAGTAAACTTTGTAGCCTATGTCCAACTTTTTTGTAGTCTATCAGTAAACTTGGTAGTCTATATCTGACTCTTGTAGTCTGTCAGTGTTGATTGCTCTTTTAGGGAATGCACCTTCCTTTTTTGGTCAATTTTCCCACGATATGATATTTGTTGCCCTTTCATCTAGCTTTCTAAATGTGTTGGAATCATGTTATTTGGTTTTGTATGAGGGTGCATGGTATGGTATGAGGGTACATGGTATGGTATGAGGGTGCATGGTATGGTATGAGGGTACATGGTATGGTATGGAAGTGCAATACCATGGTATGGTATGAGGGTGCATGGTATGGTATGAGGGTGCAGTACCATGGTATGGGAGTGCAGTACCATGGTATAGAAGTGCAATACCATGGTATGGTATGAGGGTGTAATACCATGGTATGGTATAGTATGGGAGTGCAATACCATGGTATGGTATGGTATGGTATGGTATGAGAGTGCAACATGGGATTACAATACCATGGTATGATATTTTGATAATGAAGACTCTAAGGACAACAAGACTTGATTCCATTTCCAATTAGCAAGACTTTGGATTGGACAGATTCACTCAGCTTCAATAAATTGGACCAAATATTATGACAAAGAAGACTTTGGCCAAACACTCAGGACAACAATACCTGATTCCTTCATATGTAGTTTTTAAGAAAATTGAGATTATATGGTGTTGTTGGCCATACTATATATATATGCTATGTAAGTAGGTAGGACTGTCTGATTGGCCTTACTGGGCAAAACATATTTAACCTATTATTGAAAGGATTTGTATTAATGGCTTTTTAGAAATGAAAAAACCCTCAATTGAACTGATTTCCAAAGGTTGGAGTTGACTATCTAGCCTCCACTTGGAGTTGGAAATCTTAGAAAAAACCTGAAGAACCTTTCCACTTTTCTTTGCTTCTCAATGACCACTTCATCCCAATAGATGTGGCATTGTTTGATTTGGATGAATATTTGTTCAAATAGAAAGGACTGGGAAAGATATGTATCATTAAATGGCTTTGGATGCATGAGAAAGCTGGGATAAAGCCTATTTAAACTCATTTTCAATAGATGGTTTGGACTATCTAGCCTCAATTTGTAGCTCAATATCTCAAGAAAAACATGGAGAACCACCCCACAAAAAATGGTACCCAATGGACCAGTATTGCAGCCTGCAGAAATTATTTATTTATTTTGGAAAAGGACCCCAGACACCCAGTGACAGCTTTGGTATGATGGTATGAAGTGGTATCATACCATCTGGTATGGTATAACATGACATGGTATGGTATGGTAACTTGGTATTGGTATGAGTGGGATATGGTATGAGTTTTCCATTCCATGGTACCATGGTATTGGTATGGTGCTCACATACCACTCTGGAATGGGTACCATTGAGGTACCCTTAAATCAAAGAATTCATATACCTCATAGGTACCCTAAAATGGGTGACTGAAGTGAACCGAATTACATCTCATAAAGACTTGGGCAAAATGTAATGTGGCAACTGTAAATTATTTGATGCATACTATTTGATAGATGGTGAGTATATTTTCATACTTAAAATGTCAATATCCGAAAATTGAATCAAGCAAAATGATGAAAGTTTGAGTGAGTTAGAATTAAAGCCATTCTGGTACAAGTTGCACAAACAAGTATTTGTGCCAAAATGAATTTGGTTATATATTTCTCAGTTCTTAACCGTTTTTGATGAAACAAAAACCCAATTAAAGGTAATGAACGTGGTTACAAGGGTATGTAACGCACGTGACCGTTTAAATGGTCGCAACCGATTTAAACCGGTCTTTGAATGGTTTTAAAAGATTTTTGAAATGAGGCAACCAGCAACCGGACCAACCCCAAATTGGGGCAACTGCAACCGAAAAAAAGACCGGTCCATGGTCCGGTTCAGTCCGGTCCACCGGTTTTTTTTGGTCCTATGGACCGGACCTGTAAACACTAACAGTAGTCCCACCTCATGTCGTTGACTGGTAGCTACCATTTACATCATGAAAACATGGCAGTTACTGCAGGCCATCTTGATCAGCTACCACGTTGGAATGAAACAGTTTTTCATTCCTGTTTCATTTCTTCCAGAAAAGATGTGTTTCATTCATTTGTGATGATTTTTTTCATTTTTTGTTTCATTCCTTTCCAGGGAGAATGAAACACATTTTGCCTCATTCTGTTTCATTCTCACTTCTGTTTCATTCCTGCCAGAAAGAATAAGTTTGATTCTGCTTCCTTCATTGCTGACAATTATTTCATTCTTTGTTTCATTCTTGCCAGAGGATTGAATATTTCATTCATTTTCAATTATTATTTCATTCTTTCTGGACAGTTATTTCAATGATGTAGTACATATACAAATAAGGAAATAATATACAAATGATGCCTGATATGGGTTGTGCCCTTCTGCAGTGGATTGAGGGGCCATATGGGGGTATTTTTGGATTTGAGGCAGATATATGCAAAGAGCTAGCAGTGGTGTTGCCAAATAGGGCACTTACACAGTTCTAGTTCATCGCTATGGACAGGAATGAAACAGGAATGAAAAACTGTTTCATTCCAACCTGGTAGCTGATCAAGATGGCCTGCAGTAACTCAATCCCCTATTCCTTGTCCCCCTTTTCTTTTCCCTTCCCCCCTCCCTCCCCATTTCCTGCTCCCCCCCCCTTCCTTCTCCACCACTCTCTCTCCCTACCACTCCCTCCCCCCTCCATCACTCTCCCCTCCATCACTCTCCCCTCCATCACTTTCCCCTCCATCACTTTCCCCCACTCCCTCCCCCCTCCCTTTAACACTCAATGTAGTAGAATAGATTTATGTAGTTCTATCAAATACACTGTGATTCTCCCTATTCAAGTCTAAATATCATAAAGACTTCTTAGAAGTTATGAGCATAAGGTCTGAGTTGATTAAGTCACATGACATCTAGCTAAGCTTGGAATTCCATAATATACTCTAGGCTCCAAAATATGTGTTTTAGGCCATTTCTGTCCATTCCTGTGGATTCCAGTGGATTCCTGTGCCATTCCTGCAGGAATCAGTGGGGCATGATGAAGTACTGCTCGACATCTCGAAAACTACCATCCCTGCTGATAATGACAGCAGCAAATACAAATGATGCCCCCACTTCCAAGAAGGTGTTTCTGAAACCAGTCTCTGAGTGGGCTGCAGCTGCACGGGCTGTTGCTATCGCCAACAACTCCAAGCTTGGTTCCAGCGAGTCTGTCGGAGGTGCCACCACGAGCACTGCCCCTCGAAAACTATCATCCCCGCCAAGAATGACAGCAGCGAATACAAATGATGCCCCAACATCCAAGAAGGTGGTTCTGAGACCACTCTCTGAGTGGGCTGCAGCGGTGCAGGCACTTCAACTTCAACCCGGCTCCCCATGAGTCTGTAGCGGCTTTGCAGTCCACCACCGCTCAATCTCCACCAAACCAAAACCATGCCCCATCAAGAAGCCGACAGCCGTCATTTGGGATTCTGGTGATCTCTTTCTCGTCAAGCCCTCTGCCAGCATTGGTGAGCAATCTCTTCAAGGCCCAGGACAAGCACCAAAAGCTCGCATGCAGCTGGCACCTCTGACAACAATGGTTCCAGCAACGACAAGCACTCAAATACAGTCGAAACCATCAGTGTTTGGCCCCCTGCCTTCCTAGCACCGCTCCTACACCATCCAAGTCCAAGCTACCCTCCAAATGCACCGCAGACAGCCAGAAGATAATCCCAACCACTACGAGCAAGAAGCCACACACCATGAACGAAGCTGGGTGGGACATGATGCACAATACTTTGCCCGAGGGAGATCCAGTTGCCGATGCAATGCAGGAAGAGCACACTGCTGGATTACCAGAGGAATTCACATCCGGCAAATAAATGGAGGAAGACGTAGCTGCCGATTCAGCAACACAGGGGTACCAGTGGCCATACGGCGCTTACTACCCTCTGTATGGCTATCCACCACTGGCTGGGGCTACCAACCATGGAGCCAAGACCACCCAGCTGGGACTGCTGCATCTGGTTCAGACTTTCCCCCCTTCCCTCCCCCACATCCCAGGCTTCCCTATCCCCCGCCTCATGGATACTATCCCCCTGGTGCCGTGGCGGCCTTGCGAAGCCAGCTAATGCGGAGGCTGGTCCCTCATGGCTGGTGTGAGTGTCTTCTTGCTCAATCTTTTCATATGTTTGCACGATGGTGATGATGTGTCTTCTGTGATGTTTTGTCTTGCAATTCTTGGCACTAAGTATCCGAATTTCTCTCCTTTTGGACTCTTGCAATGCCCTCTCTTAGATTGTTATATTACTGTATTTATTTGTTACTCTCTTGTTTTTTCCCTGTCCCTCCCTTCCCCTTCCTGCCCCCCTTCCTTTTCCTACCCCCCTTCCCTGTCCCTCCCCATTTCCATGTACCCCCATTCCCTGTCCCTCCCTATTTCCATGTACCCCCATTCCCTGTCCCTCCCCATTTCCATGTACCCCATTTCCATGTACCCCCTTCCTTTTCCCTCCCCCCTTTCCTGTCTGTCCCTCCCCATTTCCTTGTCCTTACCCCCTTCCCCATTTCATGTCCCTGCCCCCTTCCTTTTCCCTGCCTCCTTCCCTGTCCCTCCCCATTTCCTTATACCCCCTTCCCTGTCCCTCCCCTGTCCCTCCCCATTTCCTTGTCCCTACCCCCTTGTCCATCCCCTCTTCCTTGTCCCCTTTGATATGCACTGTATGTAGTAAAATAGATCTTATGTCATTAATAAAATACATTAAAAATTGATCTATTGAGATGTATGACTTGACTAGGTGTGAATTCTGTAAGAAATTCTGAGTATTGAGGAGTTGCATCAATGCAGATTAAGTCACCTGACCTCTAGCTCAGTGCTGATCCATTCTGATTGTAGAAACTCTGATCAGTGCTGATCAGAGCATGTGGGGGAGGGTAAAGTACTGCTATTTATGGTGGATTGTGGTCTTGTTCAACTGGAATCCAGTGGATTCCGGTCCCATGACACCGGAGTCCTGTCCCATTCCACTGGATTCCGCTGGAATGACCAGAGTCCGACAGGAATAGGTAGGGCACAGTAAAGTACTGTTCGTGGTGGTTGTCGTGTCGTGTCTGTGGGTGGGGTCGTTGTTGTCTGCCATGGTTGTTTGTTGTTGTTGTCTGTCATGGCCGTTGTTGTTGTTGTGGTCGCGTGTTGTCGTCATCCATTGTCGTCGTGGTGGTCGCTATTGACAAGGCGACGGCAGTGACAAGGTGACGTGTACGTGGTGGGTGAGCAAGAGGGTGGTGATGGTGGTGTTGTCAAGTGTTGTTGGGTTTGGGCAAAATTCCCACTCATGGAATTCACTTACGTCCTTTCTGGAAGGAGGTCAGTACATTGGCATATAATACGAACCCGTAGTAACGCCGTCATAGTGCAACTTGTAAAGTGCTTGATGTGAAGTATTTGCCACTATGTCTGTAAGGTTGAGAGTTCAATTCTTTCATGTTGCACTTTTTTTTATATTATATAATAACAACAACAGTGACAAACTGTTGGTCCCACTGGGCTCCCTATCCCTGGAAATTCCTACTGGACTCCTACTGGACTCCTTGTACTGGACTCCACTATACCCATTCCTTAAAAATCCACCAGAATTCCACAATTCCTGGTGATTTGGGATCATTCCAGTAGGAGTTTGATAGGACTCCACTAGGACTAGGGTACAAAATTTGTATGGTGATTAGCCAGCATGAAATTTGACCCAGTCCTAGTCCAGTCCAGTAGGAGTCCAGTAGGAATAGGTGGGGGAGAGTAAAGAGCTCAGTTGTGGGGGTAGTAGACTTCATCAAAGAGTGATTCTAAGAGGCGAATGGAAGACTGCCTGTTGGTATCGTCCTTCAAGTCAAGGGCCTTCTGGAGATTATCCAAGGTGAGCTCTTGTTTTTTGTTGAAGACATAGACTTGTTTACGGCCGTTGCATTTTACCCATGCTTGAAGCAGTGCCCAGACGAACTTGAGCTCCTACGAAGCACAGCTCGCCACCGATGTTAGGGTGGAAAATGCACGGCGAGGCTTAATTCTTGACATACCCCTAAATTCTCATTAGCAACAGTGAAAATCAAACCAAGGTATAAATAAAAGCTCACAGCGTGGAATTCATCATGAGGAGAAATATGGCGCTTGGAATTGATTCCTTCTGCTCCATAAATTGGATGCCCTTCTTGTATGTTTTGAGGATCAAGTGCTGGAGGATGCCATAAATTTTATTTTCTGGGTCTGGGTCAAAGGGTTTTCGGAAGTTCTTTCTGTTGAACGGCTGGAGAAACTGGTCAATCCCAGTTTCAATGAAGACAGGAAGAATGGTCCTGATGTCTTTATCTGGAAGGATGTTCAAGTCATTCATGTAGGTGGCCATTGCCTGATGAAGCAGCCCATGAGCAGCATCCAGATCAAATCCTGAGATGTCGATAATTTTCACAGTTTGGTCGACTGTAGACAGCTGGGCCACTGGTGAAACTTCAATTCATTGAAAGTCTGGGCGTCCACCTTTCGACTTTCCTCACTGTAGCCTCATCCATGACAAGGGCTCAAGTGATTGTGGAACATACTTTTTGTTGCAGTGATATAGCCACATATGTCATCGCCATTCACTTCAATGGTGCACTGGATTGCATCATGGAAGGTTTGAAGGCCAACAATGGGGGGGGGGGTGGCAGTTCTCCAGGGAAGTTGGGACCAGGGAGGTTCTGCCATGAAATTGTATCCTTTGCTATGGAGCCTGCAGAAATCAAAGACTCAATGATCTTATCCTTGAATTTGTTATAGCTGTTAAGGCATGCAGAGGGGTGGTTTTCAAAGACAACTTCAGTAGACCTCCAGCATTCCAGAGCACTGTCCCAGTTCATTCTTTTAGCTCTGTCTTTTTTCAAATGGTTATAAAGTGGTTGGAGAGAAAAACACTCTGCACAGGAGCAATTTGTATAGGGTGTTGAAGGACACCCCATATTGTTCAAGGACGGGAGTGGTGATGACGTCCAACTGGGGAGATCTATCACTGGGGCTGGGTTGAGGGCTAGGGCTGGGTTCAGGCTGTGTATTATAACTCAGTAAATATTCATGCTTTGAGGTTGATGACGCACTGTGATGAGACTTGGGCTTTGCTGACTTTCAGCCTTTCTCCTACGCCTAGTATCCACCTGTAAGGGAGTGGGGCTGGGGGCATGCATCTTGAAATTTTCAAATGGGCCCATGATTGATGGGCCAGTGGTGTGTGACAGGCACCCATCAACAGCGGGCCAGCAGACTTGGCCGAGTTGTCATGAATTTGGCCTTGGAAATGGCTGGGCCGAGACTCTAAAATAGGCCATGCGACATGTGTGGGCTGCAAGAACAGAGCCCCATAAAGGACAGATCAGCCCACTTTGCCCCTGGTGCCCATGGTTTGTGCCCGATTGCACGGATCCCATTGTTGCGCCCATCAGTCTTTCATGCAGGCGGTGCATATGGGCTGCACAGTTAACCAGAGTGCTGCCTAGTTAGTACCATGGTGGGGGACCATGCAGGAGAAAGTTAAATAGATATATTATCAACCTGTTGTATGTGAAGTATTTGAATGTGTTGGCAGCAGCCTGAACAATGGGGTGCAATTATTTCAACCTCCATGAGAGGCACAATTCTTTTGCGCTCCATGGGGGCACAATTATTCTGAGCTCTACAGGAGGCGCAATTATCTTGAGCTCCATGAGGGGCAAAAATCTTGCACTCTACAGGCACAAATATTTTGAGCTCTGCAAGGGTGCAATTATTTGTGCTCTATTGGGGTGCAATCATTTTGCACTCTAGAGGTGCAATTCTTTTGTGCTCCACAAGAGGCACAATTCTTTTGCACTCCACAGGGGGCACAATTCGTTTGCACTCCATGGGGCGCAATTATCTTGAGCTCCATGAGGGGTGAAAATCTTGTGCTCTCCAGGTGCAAATATTTTGGGCTTTGCAAGGGGCGCAATTCTTTTGCACTCCACGGGGGGTGCAATTCTTTGGGTGCAATTATTCCAAGCTCTACAGGGGGCGCAATTATCTTGAGCTCCATGAGGGGCAAAATTATTTGTGTTCCATGGGGGGCACAATTATTTTGAGCTCCATAAGGGATGCAATTCTTTTGTGCTCCATAGGGGGCACAATTCTTTCAAGTGCCACTGTATGTACCTTGTGCTGTTGATAGGGTCACAAATAGTCTGTGTCCAGCATTGGGTAGTGAATACAAATGTGAGTGGGTGCCATTGTTTCAATGTCAGAGTGCGCCCATCAGAGTGCACCCAATGTGAATGTCCACCAAATGTCAGAGTGCACCCAATATGAATGTGCATGAAATGTCAGAGTGTGCCCAATGTGAATGTGCAAATGTGGACTTGGCAGTTGCTGAACAAGTAAGGTCCATGGGAATGTTAAGAATATGGAGAAGAGTCAATTCATAGTGTTTAAAGGTCCAGTCGAAAAAAACCGGTGGACCGAACTGAACCAGACCATGGTCTGGTCTTTTTTTTGGTTGCAGTCACCCAAATTTGGGGTTGGTCCAGTTGCTGGTTGCCTAATTTCAAAAATCTTTTAAAACTGTTCAAAGACTTGTTTAAATTGGTTGCAGCCAGTTAAATGGTCACGTGCGTTACATACCCTTGTAACCATGTGTATTGCCTTTAATTGGGTTTTTGGTTCATCAAAAACAGTTAAGAACTGAGAAAGATATAATCAAATCCATTTTGGCACAAATGCTTGTTTGTGCAACTTGTACCAGAATGACTTCAATTCTAACTCACTCATACTTTCATCATTTTGCTTGATTCAAATTTTGGACATTGACATTTTAAGTATGAAAATATACTCACCATCTATCAATATATGGTATGCATCAAATAATTTACAGTTGCCACATTACATTTTGCCCAAGTCTTTAGGAGATGTAATTTGGTTTCAGTCATAGCTATGTCAAACCTTCATTATATTTCTTGAGAATTGGTGGAATGATGGGTATTTATATGTTTTACTATAATATATAACCAGTTTACTTTTTAGAGTAATAATAACTTAGATACAAATGGTTTATATTGGTATGACAAATTTTATGCAAAAAAACTGGTCTGAATCAGTTTGAACATGGTCCATGGACTGCAAAAGACTGGTCCCAGGTGGTCCAGTTCGGTTCCCTCAATATCTGGGTCAGTCCTAGACCAGTTGCAGTCTGCAGTTGCCTGTTTTCAGGGCAAAAAACTAGACTGAACCAGACCTGCAAACACTATCAATTTATATGGACTGAAAGTAGTGCACAAGTCCTCAACATCTTGGGTTGGAACTGCATCAGCAGGCTCAAAACCACCAGTTTTGATATCCCCAGATGTTGATAGAGAATGTGAGTGAGAGTGAGAATGGACGGAGGAGTGGGGTGTGGCAGAACGAGAGGTAGATGGAAGAGATCCACCTTGGAGTGTATTGAAATAGGATATAATACCCACAACAAGAACGTGTAGAGTTACCTTGTTACCTGAATTGTCAAATAAAATGGTGTCATTGATTTCAACCACAATATCATAGAGATCGTGGGCCATCCAAAGGCCATCAAGAGCATCATAAACAAGAATACGGTTACCTAAACAGAGTTATATCACATTCAAAGCAATATATATCATAAATTAAATTGCTTATGAGTAACTGGTGGCCAGCGAAGAGCTACTTCTTTAAGGACTGGTCCCAAGTTCATGTTGACAGTGACAGGAACCTTCAGACTGGGTTGCATGGTTGGAAATTCCAGTTCCACAGGAACCAGAGGTGAAACATATATCTTAACACCACCCTTGACTTTTCCTAAGACAGGAGCAATCTGAAAATCTTTATCAGCAACAAGATTGTAATGTTGGCCCATAGCTCTGTTCTGCAAAATGCCTCCAGTGGCACGTGAAGAACCCTCAGGATGAGGAGGGCCTTCCATAGAGACATCTCGATATCAGCTCTTTGAGTGGTATACAATGATAGGCTGATTCATCCTTGGAGGTGTCCTCAAGTCAGGTCATGTTGCAAGTTGACCATGTATTGAGACAGAACAGTAGACATCAACATGAATGGCCTCCTCTGGCTTGACAGCCAACTTGGGCATGATGTGGAAAACTGATAATGTGGCAATAGCAATATGTAAAGTCATGGCAATCCTTCAGCCATATCAATATGTAAGATCATGTTGACCCTTCAACCTCATCCCCATAACCTAGACAGGGCCAAGGACACCGTAACCTACATGTCAGCTACAAACTTTTGTAGTCTCAAAAGCAGACATAACAAACTTTTCAAATGAAAAAGCACACACTACAAACTTTTGTAGTCTAAAAAAGCGGACACTACACACTTTTTCAAATAAAAAGCAGACACTGCAAAGTTTTCTAATGACAAAAGTGGACATTACAAACTATTGTAGTCTAAAAAAGTAGACAGGACAACCTTTTATAATGGGTCTCATGCTCTCTTTTGCATATGATTCCTCAAACCAAACATGGAATAGGGCTCAGAATCCAGCAGAATCCACAATTTCTACCATTCCGGCAGATTCTGAATGGAATTCCAACACTCCACTGGATTCCAGTGGAACCCATGTGGGAGGGTAAAGTACAGAAACAAAGGGCTAGGACCCAGTTAAATTAAGACTGAATCTTGGTCACCCTGGTGAGTCCAGCCATCAATAAGATGAGCATTGTCGAGGGGAAAAAAAAAGAGGCTGAGGTGGACACCTGTAAGCTTTTACCACTTCAGCCACTTCCAGGGAACTTTGTCAAACTGCCAGAGGTTTATTGGAGTTGCAGATAAGGGCGTACTAGGCATAGTAGACTGAGAGCTGAGGATACGTAGAATTCCATCCTGGTATGGCATCCACAATCTTGAGGTGGTTGAGAGACTTGAGTTGGTTGAGAGAAGATGACCATTGGATTTGCATGAGTGTCACATTCAGCTGGTGTGATCGTGTCATCACTGTCTATTTCTTTTTTTCTCTAGGATTTCCAATGGTGCTTAAGCCTTGCAAGGATGGTATTCTTGCAACAGCTTGCTTCAAATCACACTAACGGAACACTGGCTTGTGTTACTGAATCTATGGCCATTGTTTTTAGTGTTCATTCTGGTCACTGCATTCCAGTGGCATTCTGTTCCAGTGCATTCTGGGGACTGTTCTGGTGTAAATACCAGAATAATAAAATTCTGAAAATTTGGCTGGCAAATTCCTCTGGTTTACTCTAGAACCTCTGTGAAACCTTGGTAATGAGACTGTGTAACACAGCCAATACCAAGGCTTCCGAGTCCTCACTTCTGTCAGATTTGTCCAACTCTCCAACCAGGTCTGACAAAGTGTCCATCTGCCTAATATTGAATACAAAGATCTGATTTTTGTGCTTGTCGGCGAGGTGGTAGAATTCAACAAGTGCCCAGACAAATTTAAGTTCCACCAGTGCATAGACAGCAACCAACTTTGGCTCTGTGAGTGGGGAGAACACATGGCTGAAGAGTCAAGTCCCTCTGAAGCTTTATAAGTACATGCAAACTGATATAGTGTAATGAAGCACTCACGGCATGCAATTTGTCCTCCCAATTAAAGATGACTTAATAACTCAACAAATCTAATGTTTTGCTCCCCATTTTGTCTCATAATATTGGTGAGTTCTACTACTGTGTCCACAGATAACCACAACATTTTCCCCATGATGTTTCTCCACCCCTGCCCTGTTGCGGAACCAGTGTTTGTGTTTATATTGCTATACAATCTGACTTGTTTGACAGGAGGGAGTTGAGCAAAGTCTCTCCAGCAAAGATTACATCAATTTCACCAAAAGTGTCTGTGTTGCCTGTGGCTTTCGAAAGCCTTTCACTTACTCTATATAAAAATTCACAGCTAATTAACAACACCTCATCAAATAGTAAGAAATCAACACCTTCCCACATAGATCTGAGCTCATCATTCACTTTAGCACTTGCACATTTTTTTGAGACACTGTAATTAAAAATAGAAAACCTAGAATAATATAAAAGGGGGACACATGCAGGCTGAAACAGAAGGAATTATCCCCCACATTGGCCAGCTGTCGCACTCCCAGTAGCATCTGAGGTAGTGGATAAGTTTGTAATCAATTAAAAGGACTTTTACTTTGCAGACATAAGTAAAGTGTCCCCAGAACCAGCATGTTAAGTGGGGATCACTAAGCTTTGTAAGGTTATCTTGTCAGTTAGTAAGAGAGCTCTCTACTACTTCCAACGAATCCAAGTGAGTGTGCTTGAAGAGTCTTTAAGACTAGTTTTGGATCAACTCAGGGACATAATAAAAGCTCAAGGGAGTTACAAAAGTCTACAAAAGCACCATTTCCTTGACATTTCTTTGTATAAAGTTAGAGTGCAATCCCATAACACTGAGATAGTCCCAATAAAAGCTGTTTCCCTTCAAAGACTATTAAGTTTCAAATTCTATACTTGTGCCTGCACGTAAAAACAATACCATCTGTACCAAAAGGTCTACTAGACTAAGACAAGTGTTATAAAATATACAAGACAGTTTCTTGAACTTCTATTTAAGTTCTAACAAAAAAAGCGTGGTAATTCTGTTGACCGTCCGAACCCGAACTCGAGCACATACCTGTGGTGATAAGTGTTGAAGGTGTTAGTGTTAGTGTGTGTGTGTGTTGTTTAGATGTTCACACATCTTGTCAGTGCATCTGCTTGCACTTTCCTCACTTCTGCATGTCACAGACTTCTCAGAGAGCATGGCCTACTACCTGTCCTCAGCCAACTGCTACAGACATCATTGAGATTTTCATCTCAAAATCAATGTGGCATCAGTGTACTTAGTGTTTGGAAGTCCGGTCTCGTGACTGGAAAAAGACCGTAACCAGACCGGACCAAGACCGCAAAAGACCGGACCTGCGGTTACGGTCTTTTATTTTTGAAATGTCAAGACCGCAAAAAAACCGGTTAACGTGAACCGGTCTTGACCGGTTTGGACCGGTCTTTTGTAGCCCCTTAAATACCCTTTAAAACGCACCCAAGAACGTACGATTTGGTAAAAAAACGAGAGAGATGTGAATTAAAATGTAAATTACTTTTGGGAATAATAGATGTACCAGACTTATTTTATAGAAGCACCAATTCCTAACGGAATTTAACGTTCTTGGGCTCGTTTTGAAGCTATTAGAGATGTTAATAAAGTTACCGATTCATAATTTTAAAATATTGGCCTAAAGGCCGGTCATAAACCGGTTAAAACCGATGCAGACCGAAACAGGTCTATAGACCGCAAAAAACTGCGGTCTGCAGTCTTTTTGCGGTCCGGTCTGGTCCTTTGACTTCTGGGGTAAAGGCAGACCGGTTACGGTTACGGTTAACGCCCCTGGGCATCAAAAAACCGGACCGAACTGGACTTTCAAACACTAAGTGTACTCCAAGTACCAAATACATGTGGGGTTCCACTGGTGAACAGCTGTATTGAATTTTGAGCCCGAAAGTGATGGTCCAAACAAGGCAAAGCATTGCAACCATTGCCAAACAACTTTAATTTTTTTTAAAATCCTGATTGCTATCCCTCATCAATACTCAGCAGTAGACTGCCTCCGTCATCAACACTCCCCTCTGCCACATCAACTGTGCAACAATTTTTTGGGTCACAGCTTCAACAGTCAGGATTGAAGGGCCTTGACAAGCCACCTGATGTAATCATACTCTGGTCAATGTTGTTGGCAAGATTTTGAGTGTTAGTTCCCTCAAATCTCAACCCAGGTCCACTATTCTACATGAACACTTTCTCACACAAATTTCTTGCTTTCTTGAGTCAACATAAGGTACCATATCATGCAGATGGATGAGGGATGATGATGACAACAAGAACATTGCTGTCATTGTTATATTGGATATAGTAAGTACCCTCCCCCCTCCATCACTCCCACCCAACCCTCCATCACTCCATCACCCCCTTCCCCCTTCCCAACACCCCTCCCGCCCTCCCTCTCCCCTTCCCCCCATTTCTCACTCCCTCTCCCCTTTCTCACTCCCAGCACTTTCCTCACTCCCGCATGTCACTGTCTTCTCAGAGTTGACTGCTTGAGGCATTTGACTGTTTATGCATATTATCATTGAAGAGAGATACATTGTTATGAACAGGGGAACAGAGAGCCATAATTCAGACAGCCACATGGTTGTTGATGATAGCCTCGAGGGAGTCAATGTGATTTCGAGGCCTCAGCAAAATTCGGAAGCACATGACTCCCATGAGGTCTCAAATGTTGCTGCTATTGAATGTGTTCATTTGATGAAGACCCATTGACAGCCACTGTCCAAAGGTTAATCAGTATTCATTTACTCTTAAGAGCATACATAGATGGGCTGCACAAACCGAAATGACATCTTCTGTGATCCTGTTATGGAAGAATATCACTCCAACTGATTGGGCTCTAGGTGGCCAATTTGTGAGTGTAGGGGCAACAGGCCCATAAAAGAGGGTCCAGAGACAGTTGAGGAATCTAGGGTAATGAAAGGGTAATCCCTGGTACCACAGTTAGAGCTGTAATAAAAAAGAGAATTTCAGCAAAAAAATCACTTTACTGTCACAGAGGGTCATCGTAGCCCTTGTCACTTCATACAAATCCACTCCATATGAAAAGAGGTCAAAAAATGGTTGCAGCCCTACATCATTGAACAGGAGGATGGCCTTCTCCTTAACTAGTTTGTAATAGGCCTCTGTGGCCCTTTGCTAGTTTTTCAAGATGTGCAGGAAGTGATCCTCAATGATGATGTGGATAGAGGACCTTAAGGAGTTTTGGATGTCATTATAAACTGGGGGCCCTTAGTCAGATGAGAGAGCTTGCAAAGGAGAATCAAAACTCACCTGGTTCACATTCTGTAGGCAAGAGCTTTGGCCCATACCAAGTGGCAGCAAACAGCACTTTCACACTGTTTTTGGCCTGGGGATAGATTTCTCTGGTAAACAGCTTCATAAAAATTTCGCCCTTCAGGAGCTTTACATGGAAAAAAAAGATGGTCCAATCCAAGAGCTTTTTGAACTTCAGGGTGTGTTTCTGGAGACAGCCTCTCTAAACCCAGAATAAGGCGATAAGCTAGTTGAGGACAAAAAAGCATAGTTACAGTGATACATCTAGTTCTGTGGATAAAGATTTCATTGGTGGGATTCTCATTGAGATCTTCATCATTGTCTTGACCATCTTCTGGCACAGGTGGTAGCATTTTAAAAAAAATAGGGATATGGCATGGTTGCTGTATTTCATCAGTCTCCAGTCACACTGAGGGTTCAAACAACCTACCGCCTTGTTCCAAGACAACTGGGGCACCTGGTCGATACTGGTGGCAAGTTCTGATGAGCTGCTTATCATGGGGAATTGAGGTGATCAATTCGATGTACCTTGAGACATGGGGGGGAAAACCTTGGAACCCACATCCTGGTTCCATTCATTCCACCTTGACCTGTAGGTAGCTCAATCAGGCCTGGTTTTGCAGTATATACTCAAGGACATAAGCGACATAAAGCACACACTGCATGGGAAGATACTTACCATCAATTTTGCAGTCTTGGGATTGGAGGCTTCAAGCTCGTCTAATTCAACATGGTGGAACCAAACCCGGTTCTTTTTCTTATCTAGTGCCATCCTCTTTCTCTGGAAATAGCCATTGAGGGTGTGCCATCTGATGCTCAGTACATCTTACTATCAAATGAACAAACATCACCCACATTATTATGTAGGTCTTTTTCTGACTGCTAGAGAACAGAGATGTCAGACTTCTAGTTGGGTTTTGGGTAGTAATTTACTGTACAGTGTAGTAGGGCCAAATACCAAGGCCATCCTGGTATAAATAGCCAGTTGGCTTGTAGTGATGAAGTTGTGGGACCAAGCCTAAGCCCAGCAGATTGATCATCAGAAAGAGCAGCTGAAAAAGATAAGGTAACTTACATGGTATGCTTTTGGCTTGCCTTCCGATCAATTGAAAAGATAGCCAAATAATGTGTGGTCTGGCTGTTGTTGGGTGTGGACATCAGGGTTTCAGAAAACTTGGGAAAGCTCAGAGAAGCCAGCAGCACTCAAGTGAACTAAGCCAAGAAGGCATTGATATTTAGCAAACTAAAGGTAGATATATACCGCTTCAAGGCACGTGGCATCTCAAACATGACAGCTGTGGCTGAAACATTGGCACATCGTTTCTTCCTTCTACCACCACCATCACCAGCCACAACCGCCCATGACATTGACAATGACAACAACAACAACATGCAACATCGCCAACAACCATGCCACCACTACAAGAGCCACACGATGTGGTAATGCCACATCACATGGATGGGAGGTGACGACAATGACGATGATGTGGAACATCAATGGATGTTCTGCCTTGTCTCCAGCCCAGGTAAGCAGGCTGGGTAACCGCTCCCAGTTGCTTTTGACAACAACAACCAGGTGCCATATCACGGTGAGTGACATGGCAATCATGGGTTGACAACCAACCTGCCTGCCCACCTAGGAACAACGCACACCACCCCCACCACCCAACCAACCAGCCCGCTCACCCAAGAATGATGCACACTGCCCCACACCACCCCCACCACCCACGAATGTCACCAAACACCCACAACATGATGACAAATGAGAACACGACAAGTGCCCACGAACATTAACAACTGCCCAGGAAGACAAAAGTGCACAAATGGGTACCAGCACCCACGAAAACGACAAGCGCCCAATCACAGATGACAACCACCCCGGTCTACAAACAGAGACGATTACCCACAAAAGTGAATGGACACAGGCAATGACGAGCCCAGGTGAGTCCCCCTCCCCCATTGCTCCCCTCCTCCCCCTCCCCACATTGCTTCCCCTCCCCCCATTGCTCCCCTCCACTTACTCTCCTTCCAATTGCTCCCCTCCCTTTGCTCCCCATCCCTCCAGTGTCCCACTCCCTTCAATATCCTCCACCACTGTATTAAAATAATTAAATACATGTAGTCATATTCAATACATTTTAATTTTTCTTGAGCAGTTATTAGTCTGAATAAGTGTAGTTTTAACTTGACAATCTTTGGACCTTACCATGGATTCCAACAACCAAAGTATGGAATCCATCTGGAAAAAATATGGAATCCATCTGGGGGAAGTATGGAATCCATCTGGAATTTCTGGAATCCACCCCCCCCCTTCCATGCATTCCATATGGATTAAGCAGGGGAGAGTAAAGTACAGCTTAGCCCCACAATCGAAGACTTGCTGCATCCATTGGCAATGTTCACCAAAAGCATGCTGACAATGTTAGAGGCCCACGCATCGCCTGCATCATAGGCTACTATTGGCAGTATTCTAAGGTGGCAGTATAGCAGGTCTGCTGTTTCTGATGTGTCTAAACCATGCCTTCACTAGGAATCCGATCTCACTGGCTTCCACAAGCAGAATATGGACTGTGTAAACAGATTTATTTCACAGCCTATTGTCCAGATAATAATGTGAGGAACTTTTTGCTC
This sequence comes from Laccaria bicolor S238N-H82, assembly GCF_000143565.1. NCBI lineage: Eukaryota > Fungi > Basidiomycota > Agaricomycetes > Agaricales > Hydnangiaceae > Laccaria > Laccaria bicolor. Next base: position 531,036 of record NW_001889874.1, on the reverse strand, counting down.
CTCCAAGGGCTGAACTGACTGTACAGATGATTTTTGGAGCAGTTTGTGATGCTATTCTTCCCTGGCATTGCAAAAAAATTCCACTGGTGTGCTGAGTACCAGTCCACTGGACTCTCACTGGACTACAAGCCACATTTTAGAGTCCAGTCCCAGTCCAGTCATAGTCCACTGGATTCCAGTGATTCCAGTGCATCATTGCTCATTACTTATTGTTATTAATTATGAATACTACCAAAAAAGCGAAAATAGAGTATATAACAAACTTACATTTCTATTGATGGAATTACAATATGAATAGAGGTGTATTTGAGTGCTAGCTGCAATAAGGATTGATCATTTTGTTCAGTCTGCAGGGTGAAAATTGCACATGGCCTACTTGGGGGTGTGCATATTGTCATGTCTTCTGTTTGTGGCATGGTCACACTGCTGTGACCTTCCCTTTCCCTTCCACCACCACCACCCATTCGCCCCTCACTGCCATCTCAATGCCACCCATGACCCCATGCTAACGACCCCCACGCCAACGATGCCCATGCCAACACAGAACAATGGGCCAAGAACAAGGGACAGCACCCATGACATGGCAATGCCATGAAGGGGTACGTATGCCCCACCACCCCATTCCTCCATTCTCACCATGACAGGCACACCACACCCCACCAACACCAATAACCACCAATATTTATCACTCCTCCATCTATTCCTACTGGACTCCTACTGGATTTCAACATTCTTTCCAAAAAAGGATTTTCACATTCCCCTCCTACTGGACCCCTACTGGACTCCTACTGGACTCCTACTGGGGTGGGTGCTCGTTGTCTTTGTGTCGTCATCGCCATGTGATGGTGGTTGTCAACGGGGTCAGATGGGCACTCATCGTTGTGGGCGCTCGTCGTCGTCTTCATTAATGGGGTCAGTTGGGATGGAAGAGGGGGGGGGCACTCACCGTTGTTTGGTTGCCACGTCGCTGATAGCGATGTGGCCGTTTCGTTGACCTGGTAGCACGTGTCGTCATCCGTGGGTGTAGTCGTCTGTTGACGTGGCCATGGGGGCAATGTGATCATCCCTTGTCATCCGTTTTCATCACCTCGGCCTCGCCAGGGGCTCGTTTGTTGGTGACGTGGCATTCTCACGTCGTTCTTGATGCGTTGTGGGTGGTGGTGGCCATGGGTGATCATGGTGACGTGGTGTTGGTCAGTGGGTGTTGTGGATGGTGTGCGGTGGTGGCTATGGGTGGTTGTGAGTGGTGGCGGCGACTGGTGGTGGTGGTGGTGACGAGGCAGCACTGGGTGTGGATGGTGGTGGGAAGAGAGAGGTTTCGGATTGTTGATTTCTGTTGGTGTGAAATTCTCACTCACGGAATTTGCCGACATCCTTTCTAGGAAAGAGGTCAGCCGGTTGGTATGTGGAGCATATATTATGTCCCTATAGTAAAGCTGTCGTGGTGCAGCTGGTTAAGCACTACTATTGTACCTGTGCCCAAGAAGCTGAGGGTTCAATTCTACCAGATTGCACTTTTTTATATATTATATAATAACAATAACAACAGTGACAAACTACCCCTTTTACCTGGACACTCCTACTACTGGATTCCTACTGGACTATTCCTACTGGACTCCACTATACCCATTCCTTAGGAATCCACAATTCCTTGTGATTTGGGACTATTCCAGTAGGAATTTACTAGGACTCCACTAGGACTGGGACACAAAATTTGTATGGTGATCAGCCAACATGAAATTTGTCCCAGTCCTAGTCCAGTCCGGTAGGATTCCGGGAGTCCAGTAGGAGTCCGGTAGGAATAGGTGGAGGAGTGTAAAGAGCTCATAACCACCCATGGACGACATGATGACATGTCCTTGACATCTGAGGATGACGATGACAACACTCGAGGATGGTGACAACAACACCATGCAAGCATGACAACAACAACATGTGAAGATGACATCACATCACATCAATGGCCACGATGGACCACAACCCTATGAATGGCGACGAGTACCCACAAAAAACGTCAAGCACCCACCACCAACCACCAACGATGACAAGCACCCATGAAGGGCAATGAGTGCCCATGGATGTCCAGTGACTGCAAACGATGTCCACCGCCCCCAAATAATGCCCACTGCCCACCAACAATGTCCCCCACCCATGAAAACGATGTCCCCCACCCACCACCCACAAAAAATGGACACTGCCCATGAAACAATGTCTGCCACAGGGGGTGACGACGACAGGCGGCCAATGTGGGACAACAACAAATGGGGTCACCCCACACGAACGGCAATGAGGGCCCAGCACCACGACCCTTCCCCTCCACTCTCTCCCCCCTTCACTCTCTCCTTCCTTCACCACTCCCTCCCTCTTCACTCCCCCCCTTCACTCCCTCCCCCTTCACCACTCCCCCCCCCCTTTCTTCCCCCCCTTTCTTTCCCTCCCTGTTCACCACCTCCATCCCCTCTCTGTAACATAGAATGTAGGCAAATTAATTTATGTAGTTATTCAATATACTTCAATTTTCTTTTTCTTTTGAAATCTAAGGAATTCTGAATTAATTCAGTGGCAGTCCAGTCCAGTACATAGTGAAGTCCAGTGGAATCCACTGGAGTCCATGTGGATTACGTGGGGGATGGTAAAGTATTGCAAGAAGAATGCAAAGGTAGGATATAACTTTCTATAACTAATCAACTTATTGTAATGCAGAGGACATGCCTATGCTGTCCCCAGCCTCTCTGCAACCCTCCTGAACTTGCTTCCCCTTGGCAATCTGGATGTTAATAGGGGAATCTTGGCTGACACCCCCATTGACCCTACTAACGTTGCTCCAGCCAAAGCAGTTGTCAAAGGGCTCCAAGCTGTTCAAGGTGGGTACTCCCCAAAGGCATTTCAGGCCTGCATAATCATGGACCTGTTTCAAGATTTGCCCTTGAATCCTGGGGTCACAGAACAGATGATTAATTCCACAAATTTGAGGATGCTGGCAGTTGAAGGTGCTCATATGTCACTTTATACTCCCATTCTTGACAGCCTGCTGAACCACTTCTTCCAGATGTTGCTGCTGAGTATGCACGGTCTAGCAGAAGTCTTGCGACACCTCACAGCAATTGAGGCTGATGGCAAATTCGCAAGAGCCACCACTCTCAATTCCAGATTAATATCACAAAATGCCTGAAATCAGCCCCCCTTCACCCACTCCATAAAACTGTATGTTCCTTCCAAATCAGCCCATAATGTATCTGAGCCATTCCTTCAGGTCCCTGGGAGCAGTTTGGATCTCACCAGGGCCCTTGTGTCTAACACTGACAAGGGAAAATTAAATCAGCCAGCACAGCCCCCAGCAGTTGGGGACCTACCTCCAAACTGGGTGCAGGACATTGCAACTTACACCAACCATGACATACTCAATCCAATGAAACCTTTGATATCAGTGCAACAGATGATGTGGCAGCCTGTCAAATTAAGCTTGATTGAATACTTGTCTCACCATTAACTTGGATGTGGAGAATGAGGATGGGAGGGCAGGATTTGTTGAAGAAATGAAGATGGGATGGTAGGATACACTGTAAGCTTGCAGAGAGAGCTCACTACAACAGGTCATGCACATGTAGCAGCCTGTGGCATGATTAGTCTGAGTGACACTGCCTCTGTGTGTTTGTTCAAGACCTACAGACATACACACTCTTCAAACACATAAGAGAATGTGAAAATCTGTTCACTATTGGGCAAGTTATATGTATATCAAGACATTGCATATGTTGTATACATCACAATTGTTGCAGCAAACAGACACACATGTGGTTCGAACATAACTTGAAAAAATACATCAACATCACATACTATCAGTGCATTGTAATTGGAAGTAAAAAATGGGACCCCAGGATTGCATTCATCATGTAGGACTTGAACCCTCATACTGACCATAGAGCTGGTGTCATCATCAGCGCTGTTAAGCACTCAGTCATGGTGAAGTTGAAAGACAACTGCTGAATCAATGTGCCAGTGCAGTGATGTTTCTCCTAATTTTATTTCATTTACATAGGACTTAGTGGTTGGGCATTGTTGTATCTTTGTCCTTGTCTAGGAATGCATGGGTTATGTTATGCGCTAGCTTATGACATGACAATTTCTTCAAGCTACTACAAGTGGGAGGGGATGCATTAGTGAGTGTTCATCTTTGACGAACAGACATGCACGGGGCCCAAAATGTTTACAATTACAATTTTTTTAGTCTCCATGGATCAAGTTACAAATAAAACGAGATCTGACGTCCCTTCTGTGGCAGACAATTGCAGTGATGAGTTAGGTACAGAGGAGTGCAAAAAGAATGAAGGTTGGGTCATTTTCTGGTTCTTTCCAAGAATCTATTGTACCTCAAATGTATTTGTGTATTCTTATATATTATGTAGTTGTATTACACCTCCCTTGGTATGGATTAATTTCAGTGAAAGCTGGGGCCTTGAGAAGGTTTTTATTCTGGAGGCCATTTTTGGCATCTGAAAAAAAAAAAAAAAAGCGCTACCTGGGGAGGTAGCCAGAACATACCTCTGGTTAACTTGAATGAGTTTATCAATGAATTAGTTAAAAATACTGAGCAGTTAGGTCTGTAGAGGTTTTGGAAAATGGCTTGTATTGTCTAAAACAGGCCACAAATGACCAAAACAGCACTTCAGTCACCCATTTTAGGGTACCTATGAGGTACATCAATTCCTTGATTTAGGGTACCTTGAGGGTACCCATTCCGGGGTGGTATATGAGCTCAATACTAATACCATGGTACCATGGAATGGAAAACACCATATCCCACTCATACCAATACCATGTTACCATACCATGTCATCTCATACCATACCATACCATCATACCAAAACTGTCACGGGGTGTCTGGGGTCCTTTTCCAAAATATATAAATTATTTCTGCAGGCTGCAATATTGGTCCATTGGGTGCCATTTTTTGTGGGGTGGTTCTCCAGGTTTTTCCTGAGATATTAGGCTACAAATTGAGGCCAGATAGTCCAAACCATCTATTGAAAATGAGTTTAAATAAGCTTTATCCCAGCTTTCCCATGCATCCAAAGCCATTTAATGATACATATCTTTCCCAGTCCTTTCTATTTGAACAATATTCATCACAGATAAATCAATACTGCACCCATTGTGATGATGTGGTATTTGAGAAGCCAAGAAAAGAAGACATTTTGTGTATTGGCTATCAGTCCTGAACCATGCATGATACCAAGTCAAGTTATGGATTAGAAGTGGGGTAAGGTTGAGTGGGTTTTGCAGCGCTCATCTTGCTGGACAGCTGTTCATGTGCGTGGGCGGTCGTTTTCGTGGGCGGTGGTCCCCGTTCATGGGCGGTTGTCGTCCTGGGCGGTCGTTCACGTGTGTGGGCAGTCATTTTTGTGGGTGTTCATCATCCTGGGCAGTCGTTCATGTCCGTGGGTGGTCGTTTTCGTGGGTGCTGGTCTTCATGCGTGGGCGGTCATTCACATTGGTGGGCACTTGTCTTCGTCGGGGGCAGTCGTAATTGTTCGTTGTATGTGGTGGGCTCGTTTTGGCATCCGTGGGGCTGGGTTGCCATTTGTGGGTGCTGGGTGGTGGCTGGTGGGGTTTGTTTTGCTGTTCGTGAACCACGGATGGTTGCTGGGCGTCGTTTTGGTCAAAAGGGGAGCTGGGAGGGGTTGCCATACTTACCTGGGCATGGCAACATGCATTGTTGGCCTCGTCGTTGTCAATGTTGTGGGCGGTGGCAGATGGGGATGGTGGTGGGAGGGAAGAAACGATGTGGCAACGTTCCAGCCAAAGCTGTCACGTTTGCGACGCCACGTGCCCGAGGGTGGTATATATGTACCTTTAATTTAACATCTAATAACGCCTGCATGGCTCAGTCGGCTTGAGCACTCCTATTGTTGACGAGGTTGAGGGTTCAATCCTCTTCAGTGTAAAATTTAATTTTTACCTAAATATAGTAAGAACATTATAAATACTGTATTCTAATGGGTCATTAATTAATCTATGGCTGGAATCCAGATGGAATCCACCTGGAATAGTCCATGGAATCCATCATTCCATCCCTATTCCATATGGAATCATATGGAATCCATAGTGACTATGGAATAAAAAAATAGCTGGGGACTCACATAAAAATATTCCATATGGAATCCATGGAATGATGGTGGAATCAACCCATTCCATATGGAATATACTGGGGAGTGTAAAGACCTCTATTGTCTCCCCGTTTAAATAGGTCGATTCTAGGGTATTGACTTGCTTTTCCAGTCATAACCGTGTTCCTGCTAGATGCTCCAGTTCCATCTCAGTCAGTTTCTTTCATTTCAGTGCACTGGTGATTGGAGTGCATGTCACCTCCCCTCAGGCCCTTACTCTCCAATTGGTGAGTGGCAATAATCTCTGTCCAGCAATTGACTCCGCATTCAAATTGGCCAATTCTAGGGTTTTGACTTGCATCTCCACTTGGATTCGTGTTTTTGCCAGTCGATCCAGTTCCATCTCTTTCTGTTTCTTTCGTTTCAGCGCAGCGGTGGCCGCTGTGTCAATGCACACAACCTCTCGTCAGGTCGTCACTCTCAAATTGGTGAGTGGCAAAATTCTGCATTGCTCCTTATTTCTACAATTTTAATGAAGTGGTGTTTGTAGATAAGGGCTGTTTGTGGGAAGGAAGGGGGGGAGGTGTATCATGTTCAGTGGAGGGACAAGCCGAATTGGGTGATTTGCTATGGAATACGGCTAGTACAAGGTCTGCGGCGTTCGCTTTTCCAGTCTACTACATATGTGTTACACTAACTCACAATAAAGAATGTCACATGGTTTTTTTTTACAAAGTTGGCACTATAACACAAGAACCAAACATTCTGAGAACTATGCCCTGGTGTATGAAACATAGCTAACATAGTGTAGATTGTACATACCAAGTCTGGGGATGAACAATTGATAACTCAGGATAAGGCAGGGAATTGACTGTGACAAGTGCCAAAAATGGGATGGGAAATTCTGAATGACTGCAATCTACTGGAAGCAATTTATGACTTGAGGAAGAGACATTTTGAACACTGGGTCTCCCTGCTATTGTTATGAGCTTCATGAGGTTTCTGGGCCAGAAATTTTATATCCTCCTCTAAAAGGTAAATTTGAACTTGTTTTCCATTTTATGTATTTTACATTCAATATATTTGTTGGATTGAGGTAAAATGACTCCCCATCAATGTTTGTAGTGTGTATAATCCAAAAGGTGGGTAGAAATGTCAAAATGAACATTGCATGATGTCTGTAGAAGCTAATTTTTAGAGTTTTTCTGGAAGTAAACAAGTATCTACAACATTGGTCTTTCATTTCTGAAAGAAGAAAAAATGCTATCATCCTTTTGAATTGATCCATGGAGACTCAGAATGTCTTTTAAATAATTATTACTCTGAAAAATAAACGGGTTATATAAAATAGTAAAGCATATAAATACCCGTCATTCTACCAATTTTCAAGAGATTTAATGAAGATTTGACATAGCTATGACTGAAACTGAATTACATCTCCTAGAGACTTGGGTAAAATATGGATTTGGTTATATCTTTCTCAATTATTAACCGTTTTTGATGAAACAAAAACCCCATAAAAGGCAATAAACGTGGTTACAAGGCTATGTAACGCACGTGACCGTTTAACCGGTTGCAACCGATTAAAACCGGTCTCTGAACGGTTTTAAAAGATTTTCGAAATGAGACAACTGGCAACTGGACCAACCCCAAATTGGGGCAACTGCAACCGAAAAAAAGACCGGTCCATGGTCTGGTTCAGTTCGGTCCACCGATTTTTTGCGGTCCTATGGACTGAACCTTTAAACACTAACGACAGAGTGTGCCAATGAAGAAGTTCTTCAAAACAGTGAGTCTTCCTTTTTCGTGTTTTTCGATTCTAGAACTCGACTCCTTGTCGTTCCATGGGATTGGGTGGATTTTGACTCCTTGTCGATCCACCTTCCCACCTTCCTGAGTTTGACTCCTTGTCACTCACTCTTGGTTCGCTTTGACGCCAAATACACATTAATCTGATCTTTCTTAGGTGTTGGCGTCCATCTGGTTTTATATTCTGTTTCCATGCCATTCATCCATAACTGGTGAGTAATGTATGTTCGCGTATACTTATACTCATACTGAACATGGTCGAGGTTGTGAGTGAGTGTGCACTGGACCCTGAAAACAGTGCCTGACAGAAATATCCCACAGATGGGAATGAAATATCCTAGGGATTAGAATGAAATATCCAATGAAATATCCTAGGGTTCAGAATAAAAATCGCAATGAAATATCCCAGGGATCAGAATGAAATATCCATTGAAATATCCTAGGTATTCATATAAAAATCACAATGAAATATCCCAGGAATGAGAATGAAATATCCATTGAAGGTATCAATCAATATGAATGGCTTAGAATGGCCTTTCCTAATGTGAAAGACAACTTGTGCATGATAATGCTGCAGCACTGGCAATATGATGGCAATCCTTCAACCTCATCCCCATAATGTACATAGGGCCAAGGACACCATAAACTACATGTCAACCACAAACTTTTTTAAATGAAAATGCAGACACTGCAAACTCTTCTGATATTCTTTAGTGGTCTAAAAAAGTGGACACTACAAACTTTTGTAGTCTGAAAAAGTGGACAGGACAAACTTTTCTAATGGCTCTTATGCTCTCTTTTGCATATAATTCCTCAAACTAAATGGAATACATAGGGTCCCTGCAGTGTATCTGTGTATTCCCTAGCCATTTTCCCATCAAATGTGTGCCATGTATGCGATGGATGGGCATAGAGCTAGGTTGACTTTGGATAACCTTTTACTCCTAACCCTAACTATGTAGTCTAAGTGCAAGGTGGCCTGTCCCAAACATAGTCAACTTTGACATATGAAACAGGAATGAAATAGAAATGAAATAATACCTTGAAGGAAATGAGATACATTTAGTGTTCGCAGGTCCAGTTAAGTCCAGTTTTTTACCTCAAAACGACGCAACTGGCAACCGCAACCGGTCTAGACCGATCCAAATATTGAGGGACCGCAACCGGACCGCTTTGGACCGGTCTTTTTCGGTCCACAACGCAAAGAAAACCGGTCCAGACCGGTTGCGACCGGTCTTTTGTTGAAAAATTTATTGTGCCAGATATATTAAATGTTACCTCACGTACATAGCATGCGTAGATAGATAATTTAATTCTCCGTACGCTGGTCAAGATTTAAAGCGAATCGGTCAAGATTTGACTGAGATATGGTGAAAACGGAGAGAACATACATTCAAATTGCGTATAAAAATGTTTTTGGCCATATCTCAACCAATTCTTGACCGTTTTTGATGATTCAGGGACCGAAAATTAAGTAAAATGTGCACGAGTAAGGTACAATATGTGATGAGACGAAAGACCGGTTGCAACCGGTCTAAACCGGTCTTTTTCGGTTTTTATATATTTACAAAAACATGGCAACTGGCAACTGGACTGATCACAAATGTGGGCAACTGGCAACTGGAAAAGACCGGACTGTGGTTCAGTCCAGTTCAGTCCTATGTATATTTTCAGTCCTGTAGACTGGACCTGCGAACACTAGATACATTTCATAAGGTTTGCCATGTTATCTCATTTCATAAAAAACCTAGGCAATTATGTTTTATGATAAGAAGTGGTAGGGACTAGTGTATGTGATCACTCCGGGAAAAGAGGTGTGTTATCATGATGGTATGACAACAAAAAGAAATTGCATCAAAAAGGGCCATCTTAATGAGTTCACAGAGGAGGCACTCAAATCTTCCAGAGAAAAAAATTCAAATGGAGCATTTTTTTAAAGACAAGCAGTCACAGTAATTTATTCAAAGAAATAATTGTTGAAATATATTATTTATTAGATGATGAATTAAAAACATCTTTTGGTCAAGTTACCTTCTTAAAATTATATGACCTAGTCAGATAAAAATGAAATATTTCAAAATATATTAAAACAATAAGGGCATGCCCTCACTCATTTTCTGGCCTGTTCAGTCTGTACCACAGAGATACATGTTTGAAAACAATAAATTGAACCAAGATATTTAGAATGGTGGGGATGTGCCACGTCCTGCAGGTGGATAAAAAAGGAAATTTTCCTTATTTGGTAAGGCATAGTAAGATTCTTTTCCTCCACTAGACCCATTCTACTATATAAGGAGATAAGCTGAGAAATAATCTCCCTATTGGGTGACCTCCTTGGCTCTGTCCTTCACTCTATAACACTCTGCATGTCCCTCACTCCAGGTGTGTCCATTTCAAAATCAGCAATTCTACTTTTTCCTATCAAAACTGCCTTATTTGTGCTCCTCATTTGTTATCCTCAACTTCTGTAAAAAATAGCCATGCAGCTATTATACTTCTTCCATGTCCCTCTGGCTGTGTCCTTTTCAAAATGTGAGAACCAACTACTCAACTTTCTGTTAATAAAATCTACTTGTGATCTTTCAAAGTATCATCCCAATTTCAGTGGTACATAGTTTCCTGCATCAGTGGCCAGTGCAACTGGCAGCATTTCAGAGTTAGTGCCACTTACATACAATTTATGAACCTGGAGGCATATGACACCACCAAGATGGCGCTGAGCAAGCCCTTAGCTACTAGCAAGTTGAAACAGCTTTTGAAAAGTGTTAAACAGGCTCAGGCAAATTTCCAGTACTTTACAGTGCCCCACCTATTCCTGCAGGAATCCAGTCATTCCACTGGAATTCCGCTGGGTGTCGTTTGTGGGCGCAGGGGTGTTGTTCGTGTCCGCTGCATGTTGTTTCGTGTCCACGGGCGGTGTACGTGTCTGTTGGTCGTTGTTTTCTGTCTGTTGGGTGTTTTTCATGTCCGCAGGCATGGTTTTGCATCCGTTGGCAGTTGTTTCGTGTCCACTGGGTGTCGTTTCGTGGGTGGGGTGTCGTTTTTGTGGGTGTTGGGGTGTTTTCATGGGCGGGGGTCGTTTTCGTGGGTTCTGGCGCTCGTTGTTTCGTGACGTGGTGTCGCCGCGTTGTTGTTGAAGGGTGGCGTGGTCGATGTTGGTGGTCGTGGTGGCCATGGGTGATAGATGAGTGACGTGGGTGGTGGTGGCTATGGGTGATGGTGATGGCATGGCGTTGGCGGCGGCGACGAGCATGGTGGTGGTGGTGGAAGAAGAGAGTGACTGTGTTTGGTGAGCAGTGTTTGCCAAACAAGCATTGTTTGTTATCCATTGAAAATAAATAAACTATAATACATAACAAAACAATAAAATAACCAGATTACAGTTCCTGCACATTCCGGGGAATGCTATTCCTGCCCATTCCGGGGACCATTCCGGTGTAAATTCCGGAATGATCAGATTCCACCGGAATGAGAAAACACAGGAATGACAAATTTAGCAGGGCTTACTGCTAAATTTCATTCCACCGGAATGACCGGAATCCTGCAGGAATAGGGAGGGCACTGATAAGACCTCCAAATTTCTGCCTTCATGGCAGAATCACAGACTATGTGCGCAATGATGAAGCCATCCGCAAGATGTGGAACAGCATCCTGTCATCCAGGCTGGCCCAAGGGCTCCCTCACCACTTTGACATGAGTCCTTGGGTGTTGTTCCTGCTGTTTCTCACCCACAGTAAGCTTCAGCTTGCTATTGCTCCTGCCCCTGGCGATGGCAACAACAAGATCTGTCTCATGGGTGTCAAGGGCAAACAACACCTTTCAGAGTGGTGGTATCTCCTTGCATTGAAAGACTTTGCGACCATCGTCCAAATTTCCATGAGGGCTGGGATCAAGGAATTTTGCTTGGATTCTGCATGCTGGCCAACAGCTTCTGCAGTGAGGAATTCCCCTCAACACTATCATTGTGCAGGGGGAGGAATCAGTCAACAGTGAAAGGGTGTGCCTAGGCTTGGGACATCAACAGGTGGGCTACATCCCAGAGCTAAGGGATTATGCTCACTATGAGGCCCAGCGATCCAAGCTGCTCCACGGAGCACAACGGTCTCTATGCATGGGTGGCATTGAAAATGGGTGGACTATACTGGCATCTCGCACTGGACGATGCTGGTGATGCCAGCAAGCAGCTTGTGAAGAAAACTATGAAGCACTGCCATTGATAAGGCATCACCACAAGAATTCTTTATTGATGACCAACTCAGCCTGCCAGCAGTGTCCATTCTCAGTGGGGTGTACATCATTGAAAAAACCAAGTTGAGCACATTTCTTGGTGGCCAAAACAGGAAAAATGATTCACCCAAATACCTTTCCCTTCTCTCAATTTTTATGATTCTTTAACTTCTTCACCTTCCTGTTCATTGTTGTCTCCTCATCTGTCAGTTGGTGCATGTGTTTACTGGATTTTGGAGTAGTGCCTGAGGATAGGGTTCACTGAAACCTGACACAAGGAACAAGGGCAGTGGGTGCATTTTGGAAGTGTTCTTCACCGTGGTCAACAAATAATTGTTCCTCTGCTGCCACACTCCTTTTGGGCAGTACTTTACCCTCCCCGGGTTATTCCATATGGAATGGATGGAATGGGGGGTGGATTGCACAAATTCCATGGAATGGGGGATGGATTCCATGACTTTGGGGGATGGATTCCATGGAATGGCTGATGGATTCCATACTTCCCCCACATGGATTCCATACTTTTCCACATGGATTCTATACTTTTTTCAGATGGAATCCATACTCTATTCTATATGTTATACCATTTTAAGGGTGGAATCCACATGGAATGACTTTATGAAATAATTCTAAGTTGAGCAGGAAAAATTGAAATGTATTAAATAAATAGACTACACAATTTATTTTTACTATTCTCAATATTTAAGGGAGGGGGGAAGACAGGGGGAAGTGATGGAGGGGGGAGGATGTAGTAGAGGGAGGGAGGGGGAAGGAGTGATGGAGGAGAGAGGGAGTGGTGAAGGGAGGGAGTGGTGAAGGGTGAGGTGGGAATGGATGGAGGGGGGAGCAATGGAGGGAGGGGGAGAAATGGGAGGGGGAGCAACAAGGGAGGGAGGGGGGATGATGGAAGGGTGGTGGTGAGGAATGATGGAGGGAGGGGGAGCTCACCTGGGCTCGTCGTTGCCCATTTCCGTTGATGCGAGCAGAATCCTCCATGTGTGGGCGCGCGTCATCGTCGGTCATGGGTGGTGGGCTGTATTGGTGTCCGTGGGGGTGGGTTGCCGTTTCACCTTGGTGTTTGGGTTGTGCTTGTGGGTGTTTGTTGTCATGCATGGGCGTTCGTTGTCATGTCGTGGGCGCTCATGGGCAGTCGTTGTTGTGGGCGGGTGTTCATGGGCGGTGGGGTCGTGTCATGGTCTTCGTCTGCTGGGCTTTTGTTTTCGTTCATGTGCGGTTGTCTCATGGGCATTCGTGGGCGCTGCGGCGTTCATGGGTGGGTGGGCTCATTGGTTGTCATGTTGTGGGTGTTTGGTGTCGTGTCTGGGTGCTCGTTTCTTTTCGTGGGCGCTTGTGGGCAGTGGGGGTCGTGTGGGGCAGTGTGCGTTGTTTGTGGGTGGGCGGGCTTGTCGGTTGTCGTGTCCGTTCGTCATTTGGTTGCCACGTCGCTGACCGCAACCTCGCACCTGGTTTGTTGTTGTCAAAAGGTGGACTGGGAGGGGTTACCCAGTCCACTTACCTGGGCTGCAGTTGAGGCGGAACGTCCATTGACGTTCTGCGTTGTCATCGCCTCCCATCCGTGTGACGTGGCGTTGCCATGTCGTGTGGCTCTTGTAATGGCAGGGTCGTTGTTGATGACGTTGCGTGTCGTCGTGCATTGTCAGTGTGGTCGTCGTGGTCATGGTCGTCGATGTTGCGGGCGGTCGTGGCTTGAGATGGTGGGGTGGATGGTGATGGTGATGGTGGAAGGAAGAAACGATGTGGCATTGGCAACGCGTCGTGTCACGTTTGAGACACCACGTGACAAAAGGCGGTATATACATACCTTTACTTTCCCATATAATAATGCCTTCGTGGCTCAGATGGTTTGAGCACTGCTAATATTGACAAGGTTGAGAGTTCAATTCCTGTAGATGTAAAATTTCTATTTTTACTTAAATATAGTAAGGACACTATAAATACTGTATTCTAATGGTATAATGGTCATCCATGGAATCCATGTGGACTGCTCCATGGAATCCAAGGTGGATATGCCTGCATTCCATGTGGAATCCAATGGAATCCATATGGAGTGGTGTTGGAGTCCATATGGAATTAATCATTCCATGACCATTCCATGGTCATTCCATATGAAATCCATGAGGTCTATGGAATAAGAAAATGGCTGGGTCCTCAGCCAACATGGATTCCATACGGAATAACCCGGGGAAGGTAAAGACCTCCTTTTGGGCTTTACAATGAATGCATAGGAATCAGACAAAGTGACAAACTGCAGTAAAGAGCATGCATGGAAATCCAGAAGGTGTTATGGTACCTCCAACATCTCCTCTATTCATTTCCCTCTCATTTCATTACTCAGTATTCATCCTGGATCCTATGTACTTGTATTTACATGTAGCATACCTTGAGAATCCATCTACTTGACATGTTTGTAATACTGTTGATTGGCAAACATGACCTAACAGGAGGTCTTTACCCTCCCCCATGTAATCTATGTGAATTCCAGTGGCCCAATTGCTAGGCCAGATTGGCTTGCACAATGCCCAGTCCACTGGACTCTCACTGGACTACAAGCCACTTTTCAGAGTCCAGTCCCAGTCCAGTCAGAGTTTATTGGAGTCCAGTGGACTATACTGGAATATATGACTGAATTAGAACAAACATTATAGTAATCTCAGCAGTCTAGTGGACTCCACTGGACTCTACTAAATTAATACTTTGTCTGTAGTAACATCAGTACTTATTTGTTATTATTAATACAACCAAAAAAGCGAAAAGAGAGCATATAAGTAGAGGCCTCATAATGTTTCAATGTATAACACAATGGTACCTGTGACTAGGATCAAGCATTTTGTTCAGTCTGCAGGGTGAGATTACAAAGCAGGACAAGCTCATGGCATTGTCCGATGGAACACATTGACCATGACACTAGCACCATCAACATTGACCATGACACTAGCACCATCAACATTGCCCACCATCAACACCACTGCCCGTGGCCATTGCCATGTCACCCACTCCCGCTAACAAGGAACGTGCACCCAGGCCTCGAATGATGACAGCACCCATGCAACCCATGGGCAGTGGGGACCAGGCAACGTTATGTGTCACACCCCCCCCCAAATGATGTAGCCAGGACCATGGACACGATAGTGCCCATGACATGCACCATGTCATGGGCGCTGGGTATCAGAAACGTGTCAAAAAGTGAGTGTACCCCACCACCTCATCACCCCATCCCCCCCTTTGCTCACCCTTTGTTTGCAGATACTCTGCATACCCAGGACAACCAACATGAGGTGACAGCACCCATGCCACGTACACGTGGAATTGGAAACAGTATGGTGAGTGCCATCACTGTCAGCCCCTCTCCCTTTGCTAACATTTTGTTTGCAGGCACCATGGCGTTAGGAAAGCAAATGAGAGGTGGCAGCGCCCATGCCAGATACAGGGAAACAGCATGGTGAGTACCCCACACTGCCATCACCTTGGTCACCCCTCATATCATATGCCTGTGTACACCATATGTAGATTGTAAACATAGTTACATTTGTATTTCCTTTGTATGCCCGTGTACGCCATCTGTAGTTTGTAAATGTAGTTACACTTGTATTTAGAGATAAGAAAGTTGTGTAGGTTTATGTTGATATGTGTTGCATGGGGATGACCATGAAAGTGCGAAACACAAGGATCAAGCACATTGGGGAAAACCCTAACACCTAACACACACACACACACACACACACACACACACACTATCTTGGTGCAAGAGTTCGAGGGCCTTTGGTATTAAGAAATACCACTTTTGTCTTCTTAGGTTAAGTTCTCAAGAGTTTTCGTCTCAAAACAGGGATTTATTATTGGGTGTAGTATTAGAATAGTTCAATAGAAGAAAGTATGTCTTTCGGGGAACCTGGTTGCTCAAATGCAAAGTTCTTGAACACAGTTTTCTTCGACAAAACACACAAGGACAACAATGTGACACACGAGGATGACGACATGACACAATGTAACAACACATCAACAATGTGTGCCAACAACCACATGCAAACAGTGACAAGGGCCCAGCCCTCCCCCTAGACAGGGATGGGGAATAGCTGCAAATGGCCACGTATTGAAGGTGTAAGAATTTTAATTTATTTGTGGTCAATTTGGAGGTCTTTACCATCCCCCACGTAATCCATGTGGATTCCAGTGGCCCAGTGGCTAGGCCAAGTTGGCTTGCACAATGCCCAGTCCACTGGACTCTCACTGGACTACAAGCCACTTTCCTGAGTCCAGTCCCAGTCCAGTGGACTATGAGTCCAGTCATAGTCCACTGGATTCCACTGGAGTCCAGTGGATTCAAGTGATTCCAGTGCATTATTGCTTATTACTTATTAATTATGAATACTACAAAAAAGCGAAAATAGACTGTGCAATGAACAAGCCCGGCAAATGACAAGGGCCCACTGATGACGTGTCAATGACACGCCAGGATGACAACACAACATGCCAGGATGACAACTGACACGCCAAGACGACATCGCAACATGCCAGGATGACGACACGACACGATGACGTGACCACACAACCACCCACCCTGACCACATGCGAAACACCATGAGCGCCGACGAAAAACGATGCTCACCCACGGAAAACAACGAGTGCCCACCCCTGCCACACCCGAAACACGACAGGCGCCCACAAAAAACCACCAGCGCCGACGGCTCGCCAACGTGGAATGCCAATGAGGGCCCAGCTCCACCACCTCTCCCCTCCACTCTCTCCCCCCTCCACTCCCTCCTCCAATAATGAATATACTTCAATTGTCTTTTTTCTTTTGAAATCTAAGTTCAGTCCAGTCCAGTTGTGTGCTGGGAGTCCAGTGGAGTCCAGATTTGTGAATATTGCCAGTATGTAGTGAAGTCCTGTGGAATCCAGTGGAGTCCATGTGGATTATGTGGGGGATGGTAAAGTATTGTCAATTTGGCAGACTTTTTTTTCTAACCTGAGGAAGAATCTGCCCCTTTAGACTATGGAGAACTTGATTTAGTATGTACTACATTCATTTTCCCATCTAGTAAGTCTCTCCCTTATGTAGTCAATGGGTACTTGTTTGAGATGGGTGAACTGTCATTCTCAAAAGTGAGCCTGATCATTCAAGTTCTTGTTTTTGTTACAATGGAACTAACTTATGATAGACTGACTCCTTTGGTAAACCCCTTTCACCATTAGCAACCAAAACAGTTGGTTACCTCCTCAAAGAAAAAAAAATTGTTCTGCTATATATTGTATGTCTGAATTTCATCATACCCCACTCTTCTCTTCTTAATCCATTTTGCAGCCTGTCTTCTCCATCATCCGGAGCTCTGTAAGTACCATATCATGTCAGCTCAGTCAATAATTTCAACTGACCTGATGTGATATTAGCATGGGCATGTGGGATTCATCCTCCTTGCAGGCAGCCCAGAGACACATGTCAGAGACACCGACTGTGTCTGGGTACAGATCCCGTCACCTGACCAGTCTGATATACTATCAGAAGCACCAAATGGGAATGTGATTGGAGCTGTGAGTTAAGTTAGTTCACCAGTTCAACCATGACCTTCATGAAACAATTCATTTGACGAGTCTGCTTGTATATTACAAAGCCTCATTCTCAAGGGAAAGCCTCTGTTGGTGCTGGACAAGACCTTGAGTGTTATTCAGGCTGAGGTTTTTGCTGCCTGGACCACCTTTTTAAATAAGTGCAAAACAAGGAATCAAGAAGTAGATTTGAGTGGGTATTCCACACAATATTTCTTTTTTCTCATTTGTTGTGCTTCTTCATTAGTGGTCCATTGGAGTGATTGCCACCATGGTCACCAACTCACTCACAGTGCCATTTGAAGCTCAATATTGAAAGATTTTATGGAATCAATCAAGAAAGATCTCCTCAATAACTTCCCAGACCCTAAGCTCAATTCCCTCGTTGAATTATTCAAGGGCTTGCTGGTTGACACCCCAGGGCTTGTCGAAGACTCTCAAGTGGCTTGGAAGACACTTCCAGGTGAACCTGGGGTGAGTTATCTCTGAACTGCAATACTTCTGTGACTCACTCATCTGCACAGGGGTCGTTTCAGCATGCCTTTTTCCTCCAACTCATTCGCCAAGTTCCAATACTTATCACTCCCCCACATATTCCTACTGGATTCCAACAAAATTTCCAAAAAGGCATTTTCACATTTCCCTTCCCACTGGACTCCTACAGCACTCCTACTGAACTCCAATTGATCACATGATGTATTTTTAGAGCTGTCAAAACCTCATTTTTTCATTTTTTCTTACATGAAGCAGGGCATGAGATCCAGACCTCATATTCATCTCAAAGATGTATACAGAATATTTGTATATTATCATATTTAAATGGTAACTTGTCCCCAGAACTTGGTGATATTGAAGGATGACGTGGAGGTGGAATCTTATGAATTGAAGCCAAATGTGGAGAAGGCGCCATACCTGAAGCTGAAGGTGGGGGTGGTTGAGAGAGCACAGTATGGGCTGAAGTTTTTGGGTGGGTGGCATTGTCACCGGGCGATGGAG
The DNA here is from genome assembly GCF_000143565.1 of Laccaria bicolor S238N-H82. Lineage (NCBI taxonomy): Eukaryota > Fungi > Basidiomycota > Agaricomycetes > Agaricales > Hydnangiaceae > Laccaria > Laccaria bicolor. The sequence continues at coordinate 512,332 of NW_001889874.1, read as the reverse complement.
ATCCTGCAGCAAAGTCAAAGGAAGTGGTGATGGGACTCCAAGACAAATTGACGGAAGGGCGGGGGGCATTGGAGGAGATGAAAGTTGGTGGGAACAGGTATGATAAGTTGCTGAGGAAGATTGAGAAGATGGAAGAGATGTTGAGGGTGGAGAAGGAGGTGGAGAAGAACCTGTCAGTGTGGGAAGTCGTTAGTGTTTAAAGGTTCAGTCCATAGGACCGCAAAAAACCAGTGGACCGAACTGAACTGGACCATGGTCCAGTCTTTTTTTCGGTTGCAGTTGCCCCAATTTGGGGTTGGTCCGGCCAGTTGCCTCATTTCGAAAATCTTTTAAAACCATTCAAAGACTGGTTTTAATCGGTTGCAACCAGTTAAATGGTCATGTGCATTACATACCCTTGTATCAAAAATGATTAAAATTTGAGAAAGATATAACCAAATCCATATTTTACCTGAGTCTCTAGAAGATGTAATTCGGTTTCAGTCATAGCTATGTCAAATCTTCATTAAATCTCTTAACAATTGGTAGAATGATGGGTATTTACATGCTTTACTATTTTATATAACCTGTTTATTTTTCAGAGTAATAATAGTTAAGATACAAATGGTTTATATTGGTATAATAAATTATATGCAAAAAAACCGGTCTGGATCGGTCTGAAATGGTTCCATAGATTGCAAAAGACCAGTCCAAGGTGGCTCGGTTCGGTTCCCTCAATATCTGGGTCGGTCCTAGACTGGTTGCAGTCCACAGTTGCGCATTTTGGGGGCAAAAAACCGGACTGAACTGAACTTGCGAACACTAGGAGTCATACTGCATAATGAAAGTGAGTGTGATTTGTTAATAGTGCTTGGAAGTCCAGTCCCAAGACTGGAAAAAGACCAAGACTGAACTGAACCCGGACTGCCCAAGACAGGAAATTTTCAGGACTGTCAAAGACCACAACCGTGGTCCAGTCTTCAGTCTCTCACAATTTCGGAAATTTCGAGACCAACGAAAGACTGGTCTAACCGGTCTCAACCGGAAGTCGTAACCAAACACAACCAGTCTCCTCCTCCCACCACCATCCAGCACCATTGTCACCAGCCTTCGTGACTGCCGCCTGTTGTCAACCGCCCACACCCACCTTGGCAGACACACACACACACCAACCACGATGGCAACAACATACCTACCAGCTAAAGGAGCACCTGCAGTGTCGACGACACATGGAGGAGATGACATGGCACCTCAATAGTCCACTTCCGATGAGCCATGTCATCCAGACGGCAATGTGCAGGTAAGTACATCACATTGTAAGCCCCACCAGCCCCCCTCTTTCTTATTTCTAATAGCCACAACACCCCGCCATGCGACTACGACACACATGACGTGGCAGCCACCACACAACACCATGATCACCAGACGACCCAACACCACGACCACCAAAACCACAACATGGCCACAACACAACAACAACATGACAGAGGATGAGGCAGATGACGACGACAGATGTGGCAACCACACGGCGAACAGTGACATCTGTCACCATTCGTCATCCTCCTTCATTCAGTGAGCAACGACACCTCTCCCCAATCCTCTTCCTAATACCTGTTCCAGGTACCATGTCGCCAACAGCGACGTGGCCACCAAACAAATGTGAACGACATCATTCGTCGTGGTCAGTGGCCATTGTAACACCCACCAACCACTGCCACGTCACCCCTTTGCCCTCCTACACCTTTGGCAATGATGACGCGCCATGGCGGTGACGACAGATGGCCACAATGATGACGGATGACCACGATGATGATGGATGACCGACAATGAAACAAAGACCATGACAACCAATGCCAACAGACATTACCTTTAATTGGGTTTTTAGTTCATCAAAAATGGTTAAGAACTGAGAAAGATATAACTAAATCCATTTTGGCACAAATACTTGTTTGTGCAACTTGTACCAGAATGACTTTAATTCTAACTCACTCATACTTTCATCATTTTGCTTGACTCAATTTTTGGATATTGACATTTTAAGTATGAAAATATACTCACCATCTATCAATATATGGGTCTTTAGGAGATGTAATTCGGTTTCAGTCATAGCTATGTCAAACCTTCATTAAATTTCTTAAGAATTGGTGGAATGATGGGTATTTATATGTTATATTATGATATGTACACTAACTAGGCAAAAGGATTGTCTGGTCATTTTCTGGACAAAGTTGGTGCTATAACACAAGAACCAAACATTTTTAGTACTAAGCTCTGGTGTATCAAAGATAGCTAAGGGGGTATAGGTTGTATATACCAAGTTTGGGGATGAACAAATGAAAACTCAGGATAAGGCACAGGATTGACTGTGACAAGTGCCAAAAATGGGATGTAATAAAGTGGGAAATTCTGAATGACTGCAACCTAACAAAAGCAATTCACAACTTGAGGAAGAGATATTTTGAACACTGAATCTCCCTGCTATTGTTATGAGCTTCATAAAGTCTCTGGGCTATAAAATGTTATATCCTTCTCTAAAAGGTAAATTTGAACTTGTTCTCCATTTTATGTATTTTTCACTCAATATATTTGTTGGAATGAGGTAAAATGACTCCCTATTAATGTTTTTAGTGTGTATAATACAAAAGGTAGGTAGAAGTGTTAAAATGAACATTGCATGATGTCTGTAGAAGCTAATTTCCAGAGTTTTTCTGGAAGTAAACAGGTATCTACAACATTGGTCCATCTTTTCTGCAAGAAGAAAAAATGCTACCATCCTTTTGAATGGATCCATGGAGACTCAGGATGTCTTTTAAATGATGCCCGAAGTATAGCATGATAGCAAATAAATTTACACTGGGTATAACTTGAAAAGTCCTCAATAAAAGTACATTTTCCATAGAGCAAGAAAGGTGTGGGGTCTCAGATCATTGTATAAATAGGACCTCTGTTCATTTCTTTGGGATAGTGTTACTAGGTATGAGAAGTGCTTTGTGAAATATTTTCAGCCCCAATTCACCAAGAAAATGTCAAGGATTGGTCCAGGACGATTGCTCTATGCAAAATGTAATTTTCTCGGGGACTATTCAAGTTATACCCAGTGTAAATTTATTTTCTATCATATTATATTTCAGGTGTTGTTTAAAGGACATCCTGAGTCTCCATGAATCAACTCAAAAGGATGGTACCATTTTTTCTTCTTGCAGAAAAGAAGGACCAATGTTGTGGATACTTGTTTACTTTTCGGAAAAACTCTGGAAATTAACTTCTACAGACATCATGCAATGGTCATTTTAACATTTATACCTACCTTTTGTATTATACACACTACAAACATTAATAGGGAGTTATTTTACCTCATTCCAACAAATATATTGAGTGAAAAATACATAAAGTGGAGAACAAGTTCAAATTTACCTTTTAGGGGAGGATATAACATTTTATAGCCCAAAGTCTTTATGAAGCTCATAACAATAGCAGGGAGATCCAGTGTTCAAAATATCTCTTTCTCAAGTTGTGAATTGCTTTCATTAGGTTGCAGTCATTCAGAATTTCCCACTTTATTACATCCCATTTTTGGCACTTGTCACAGTCAATCCCCTGCCTTATCCTGAGTTTTCATTTGTTCATCCCCAAACTTGGTATGTACAATCTACACCCCCTTAGCTATCTTTGATACACCAGAGCTTAGTAGTAAAAATGTTTGGTTCTTGTGTTATAGCACCAACTTTGTCCAGAAAATGACCAGACAACCTTTTTGCCTAGTTAGTGTAACCAGTTTATTTTTTAGAGTAATAATAATTGAGATACAAATGGTTTATATTGGTATGACAAATTTTATGCAAAAAGACCGGTCTGAATCAGTTTGAACGCGGTCCATGGACTGCAAAAGACCGGTCCTAGGTGGTCCGGTTCAGTTCCCTCAATATCTGGGTCGGTTGCGTATAAAAATGTTTTTGGCCATATCTCAACCAATTCTTGACAGTTTTTGATGATTGAGGGACCGAAATTTAAGTAAAGATGTGTGCGAGTAAAGTCCAACACGTAATTGGATGAAAGACCAGTTGCAACTGGTCTAAACTGGTCTCTTTTGGTTTTTAATATTTACAAAAACATGGCAACTGGCAACTGGACTGGCCACAAATGTGGGCAACTGCAACTGGAAAAAGACCGGACTGTGGTTCAGTCCAGTTTGGTCCTATGTATATTTTCAGTCCTGTAGACTGGACCTGCAAACACTATCGATGTGGGACCAGTATGTGGAAACACCACTTCAGTCACCCATTTTAGGGTACCCATGAGGTATATGAATTCTTTGATTTAGAGGACCTCCATGGTACCCATTCCAAGAGTGGTATAAGAGCACATACCAATACCATGGTACCATGGAATGGAAAACCCATACCATATTCCAATCATACCAATACCATGTTGCCATACCATACCATGTCACCTCATACCATACCATCATACCATACCATACCATACCATCATACCAAAGCTGACACAGGGTGTCTGGGGTCCTTTTTTCAAAATATATAAATTATTTCTGCAGGCTGCAATACTGGTCCATTGGTTGCCATTTTCTGTGGAAAGGTTCTTCAGGTTTTTCCCAAGATATTAAGATACAAATGGAGGCTATATAGTCAAATCCATCCTTTGAAAATCAGTTCAAATGAGCTTTATCCCAGCTTTTTCCATGCATCAAAAGCCATTTATTGATAAATATCTTTCCACACCTTGAAGATCAATTCAATAAGTTTACTCATGATATTGTGCATTGTCTATCATCAATGGTCCAAAATAGTACTGACAATCATTGATAGACGACCGCAATTATCCCGACATTGTTGTTCTGACTGCTGGGAGTGGTACATGGACTGAAGAGCCAAAGAATGGAGTGAGCTTGGACAGAGCTTGGATCCCAAATTTACAATCAGCGCTTGATCAAGGTCCGTCAGAGCTTGAATCTGTTTGATCTCACAGTTTCTTAGCGACTCTCCTTCAATCTAACATCCCACCCTTACCAAGAAGCTTGCCTAGGATCGTATCCCAACTTGCTGATCAAATGTTGGAACCAGCTCAGAACAGGTTTGTGCGCCACCTGTCTGTCTGTGCATTTCACTGACAAGAAACCTGTCTTGTCCAGTCGAACTCTTTCCGAGCTTCGCCAAGTTGGACAACATGTGACGGGCACCTACACATCTGCTGAAATTTGTTTCTTTTGTTTGCCTGGTAAATGTCGCTTCCATGGCATGTTCGTGATTGATAAGGGCATCGAGTGTCCTGCTGCCCCGACCTCGCTTGCAAATGTAGTTGATGCAGTTATAGCGAGGGACCCTCTCTCTGTTGGACTTAGGGGGGCATGGTGATGTCGATGGATATGGTTCTTGGTGAGTTTCGGATGTTTCGCTATCCCTGCTGTCATTAGCGCCTCAACATCTAACTTCTCCACATAGATATGCCATACGGGATCAATGTGACGATGGATTTCGACGTCAATTGTCGTACTGGCTCACTATCATTGAAACTATGGATCAAGTTTCTTCCTCTGCCATCGAATTGGACAGAACCTACAACACATCTTCATCGGATGTGTGATTGGTGGTGTTGGCATTGGTGCGCTGAGGTTGCTCGTCAGTTGCTATCTTGTCCCTCTGACACTGATGTAACCTCGGAATGTAGCATGCTCACCCACTCTACATCGCTGTAATCTGCCTGACGTCTGTGGTTCACTTATGGTGCTTGAGCAGCTCCTTTGGGTGGTGTTGGGTTTCTGGATTGGGTCTTCAACACGGAATGGTAAGATTTGCCTTTTTTTTTGGCTTTCTATGGGTTCAGCAGCACGTCCACTGTAGGTTTCATTGTCTATGTCACTTTCTTGTTGCAACCCAGCTGTGTGCTCCATTCTTTCCATCCTACACAGAGCCCTCCTAATCATCTTCCTTCTCTACCCTCTTGTCCTTCCGCCTCTGAGCCTTCTTGCTGAATCTTTATCCCCGTCTTCCTAGTCCCCAACCCCATGTCATGGTGTGTTCCCCTCATCCCAGGCTAATCCTTGCAATCAGCACTTTATTTCTCCCTCCCTCTGAATGGCTGGTGGTTCTTCACAGCTGTCATGAAGATGCCAAACACAGCTCCACAATGCTCAGAGGGCGGAATGAAGAGGTTGCACACATATGTGTTGGTTGATCCAAGGCTTGACAACTTGATATGTATTAACCATGTAATATTACAATGATTCTGTACTTTTCCATGTATACCAAAGCATAGCCAGGAGCTGGAGTAAATCCGTGTGGATTTCTCTTTTCTCCTCAAGATTTATGTGTCAGAAGACACTCATCAGATAGTCAAGAACAGGTACCTGTGATGGAGAGACAAAGTCAGTGGCTATTTTCACACAGTTGCTAGTATTGGAGACCTGCACAAGTGGCATGAGCTTGACAAGGGTTCAAACGAAGAGCATTACCTGATGAGGACAACCAGGGGGTATAATAACCGCTTCCCCTGTTCGTTGTTCAATGATCCATGGTGGTGGTTCATTGAATTTATCAGCCAGAACCTGGATCATCTCCTCATTGATAAATGCTGTTTCTGCGACGATGGGGGTGGCCAGGCACCAGGCTTCTTATGTTGCTTTGGGTTCAATTACCTCACCCAAGGCTGGAATGCTGGAGCATGGCCAAATGTGCCACAGGGCGCCAACGTCAGTGGAATAGGTGTAGAGCATAACATTGACAGCTCCCAATTTGTCAAGATGAAAGTGTGTCATTCCATTTTGGCAGTTGTCTGCTTGGGAGATGTAGAGCTTCAGTCCTATTTTAAAGGCACAATTGTGGAAGCTGCAGCCAAACCGAACCACCTAGGACAGGTCTTTTTCGGTCTATGGAGCCGGTTCAGACCGATCCAGACCGGTTTTTTTGCGTATAACTTATTATACCAATATAAACCATTTGTATCTCGACTATTATTACTCTGAAAAATAAACGGCGTATATAGAATAGTAAAGCATGTAAATACCCGTCATTCTACCAATTTTGAAGAGATTTAATGAAGATTTGACATAGCTATGACTGAAACCGAATTACATCTTGTAGAGACTCAGGTAAAATATGGATTTGGTTATATCTTTCTCAATTCTTAACCGTTTTTGATGAAACAAAAACGCAATAAATGGTAATAAACGTGGTTACAAGGGTCTGTAGCTCACGTGACCGTTTAACCGGTTGCAACCGATCAAAACCGGTCTTTGAACAGTTTTAATATATTTTCGAAATGAGGCAACCGGCAACTGGACCAACCCCAAATCGGGGCAACTGCAACCGAAAAAAAGACCGGACCATGGACCGGTTCAGTTCGGTCCACCGGTTTTTTGCGGTCCTATGGACTGAACCTTTAAACACTAGCGATACAGGCTGGGATGCAAGACGTCGAGAGTCCCCTCAGGGGGATAGTCCTGGTCATGTCAGATTAACACAATGGGAAGCAACGACCGACTTACACAAACTTGTATTGGCCAATCCATAGTGCGTTCCCAGTCTTTAAAGTAATTTTTGAGGGTACCCTCCTTATTATCAGTCCATGCCTCCCCATTGTAATGGGAAACCGTACATGGATGGTTAGAGTCTGGGTTCAACTCTAAAAGTTCTTGAGGGGTGGCAGATTCCGACATGGCTACCAAGACAAAGGGTTCACAGTTGGCCCATAGCTCTGCGAATCTCTCCATGGTGAGTTGTCCGCATTGAAATCGGTGAACCATTCAGTTTGTATTTTTGGGAACAGAAGGAGTGTTGTCGAGGCAGAGAAGATTCATTTGATGAAGAGCTTTTTTTCAGTACAAATGAGATGGGAAGGAAGGTGCCTTGCGAATGACTTGTTCAACACAAGTGGTCATCTTGTCGTGATGGAAGTAAAGCGAAGTAACAGAGATTGCAAAGATCTTGACCACAACATCGACAGAACCACATTCCAAAGAACAGTCCCATATGACACCCATCTGTTTAGAGTGATGATGAATAAAGATCTAGACGAGCGACATAAAAAATGTATTGACCACATGTGCAGCTGACAGCATCCAGGATGGGATGGACGTGGATATCGGGATGACTGAAATGTTCAAGCTTGGCTTCCAGCAGGGGTATCAGTGCCTGAGAACAAGACCCCTGAGGCATGTTTCAAGAAAGAATGTGGAATGAAGTGACAAATCTTACCCTCAACATCACAACATGTTGGGCGGCATGAGTGGGTGCCCAAGGGTGGTACACATACCGATTTGCTTCTTCCACTGTCGCAACAAATCCAATGTGGGCTGGGTCATCCAGATGCTGTACTTTACACTCCCCGGGATGTTCCATATGGACTCCATGGAAGGGGGGATGGAATCCACAAATATCAGATGGATTCCATGGAATGGGGGATGGAATCCATACTTTCCCAGATGGAATCCATGCTTTTGGTGGGTGGATTCCATATGTCCTATACCATTTTTTAGAGTGGATTCCATATGGACTCCAAATGGAATCCACATGGAATGACTTTATGGAATAACACAAGTCCACATCATGGAATTATAAAATTTGAAGTGTATTGAATAGACTACATAAATTTATTCTTACTACTTTCAATAGTTAAGGGAGGGGGAGGGAGGTGTAAATGATGGAGGGGGGAGGGTGTAGTAGAGAGTGGGAATGATGGAGGGGAGAGGGAGTGATGAAGGGAGGGGTGGGATGGAGGGGGAGCAATGGGAGGGGGAGTGATGAAGGGGGGGGAGAAATGGGAGGGGGAGCAACCAGAGGGAGGGGAGCAACAGAGGGAGGTGGAGAAATAGAGGGAGGGGTGGTGTGGGATGATGGAGGGGTGGTGGTGTGGAATGATGGAGGGAGGGAGCTCACCTGAGCTTGCATGGTTTGGGGCCGTGGTGATGGATAATGGATGGTGGTGGTGGGGAAGGAAGAAACGACATGGCAACATTTCTTCCACAGCTGTCACATGTATGACGCCATGTGCCTTAGGACGGTATATACTGACCTTTAGCCTAACATATAGTAAAGCCTGTATGGCTCAGTTGACTTTAGCACTGCTACTATTGACAATGTTGAGGGTTCAATTCTCTTCAGTGCAATTATTTATTTTACTTAAATATAGTAAGGACACTACAAATACTATATGTATTCTAATGGTATACTGGTTTTCCATGAAATCCATATGGACTGTTCCATGGAATCCCCATGGAATAGTACATGGATTTGCAATTGAAATTCATTGGAAATTCCATGGAATCCACATGGACCAGTCCATGGAAACCATATGGAATGCATCATTCCATGGAAATTCCATATGGATTCCATAGTGGGTCTGGAATGAAAAAATGGCTGGGTTGCCTGCCAAAAAATTGTCCATATGGATTCCATGGAATGGTGTTGGAATCCACCCATTCCATATGGAACATACCGGGGAGTGTAAAGACCTTGCCAGATGGACCTATAAACTTGCATCCTTCCTCCAAAGATGGAGAATGAGCTTTTCCGAGGCAGGAGATGCACTGTGGCGCAGCATAGTGGTGGCAAGTTTTGGTCTGTAAAGATTTGGAGGTGTCCCTGGTGTGTTTTTGACAACCTGAGACAAGAGGCAATCCTGGACGCTTCCTGGATACCAGTTGAAGGTCGTCTTGTTTGTGGGGAAAAAAATACTATGAGGACGTGCACTGCTGCCAAAAAAAAAAAAAAAAAAAAAAAAAAAGAAGACTCGCCATCAACAGGAATATGTTGATCCTGAGATGCCATAGGCTGTGGTTCGCCATTAGGCATCACGAACTCTAATTCATGACAAGGTTCATGGGTGGATAGCGAGCACTGCCAGAGTTGCCACTGGGTACGCCTCTGACCATCATGATCGAAAACATCCTGTGGCATAATGGCAACAGCAATGTCAAAGAGTGGTTAATCTATATTAGTGGTGAGTGTCGAAAAGATCTATTGAGGTCCAACGTACATCATACACATAAATGTGTTCTAATGATAAAGGTGAAACAGGTATAAAATCGAGAATATATATAATAATAAAGGGCTACCACAAGGGACGTGAATTGCTACATGGTCGGATTGGGTTGCCAAAGTAAGATCAATGACTTGCATGGAATCTTTTTTTAAAAAATAAAGAGGCAGAGTGAATTGAACTAATGGAAGACTTGCCATGATGTGCGATGGCCAAAAATTTTCCTTGAGAAAAGATTTTGAGAGTGACAGGCGTGCATTTCGGAACCCAACGAATGGGTACTATACCCACTGGAACAAGGGAGTCCAAGCGATAAAAGCGAATGCCTAGCTTCCTGTCACACATGGTGATGAGATTTGATCTGCAACAGACAGAAAAACTGGTTCTGAAACAAGATGAACCGGTGAATAAGACAAGGGGGGGGGAAAGTGTACAGGTTGATGTCCATGTCAACTTTGTGGACAACTTGACCACGTGCCCAGTCGAATTTAATCCTGCAGATGACTACATTTGAGTCATTTGCCGTCAGGATGGTATTTAGAAATTCCACTTTTGTCTTCTTAGGTTTAAGTTCTCAAGAGTTTTCATTTTAAAATGGGGTTTTATTATTGGGTGTGGTATTAGAAGAGTTCAATAGAACAAAGTATGTCTTTCAGGGATCCTGGTTGCTCAAATGCAAAGTTCTTGAACACAGTTTTCTTTAATTGACACGAAACACAAATTTATCAGACTTTTATAACTCCCTTGAGTGTTTATTATGATGTCACTATGCTCCAAAACACAGGGCACAGGTACACTGTCTCATCTAAATGATACTGTGCTTAAAACCTCTTATTCAAGTCTCCAAGTAAGTTGACTCCCTAGCACGCTGGCTTCATTCACACTGTACTTTCCAACCACAAAGAAATCTCCTTTAATTGATTACAACTGTCCACCTCCAGTCAATGGGGGAGGATTGCCTGCCTTTTGACCTGCTAGTGCACTCCTTATATACTCCAAGAATCTCTATCTACATTTTACATGTGTTTTTATACAGGTTACTATGATCCAAATTACAAATATGAAATTTAAAGAACATGTGGTATATTTTGTAGTCTCTGTGTTTGATGCATACACGGAGTTAGCCGATGTAGCTATTCTTAGCTTGGCATGATCCTGCATGTTTCTTTCTATGGCCCAGTTTACCGGTTTGACAGATGACATCATATACCATTTGGTGTTGTTGTAGCACTACACAACCATTCTTCAGCACAGGCCGAAACATTCAAGTTCTTGCAGAACATCTCCCTTTCTCGTACAATGACCTATGGAGCGAGGGTCCCTGTACCCGATTGGCACTTGAATGTCAATTGGGTGTCTGGTTCGCCTAATGTGACAACAGTTGAGAGAAATGATGAGGGGGATGATCATATGATGGCTGTTGTGGTTGCTGTTGACCTGCACTTCACCAAGGCCAAGCACAACAAACTCAATAACAACCTGCTGAGATAGACAAAGGGATTGGAGAGCCCTTCCTCAATGACAAGTTGCCCAGTCATGACCAAATTGCTGCTGCTATTCAATGCTCCATAATCACTCTCAAGTCCTCTCCTGTCTTCCTTAGTTCTGCAATCAAGAACACAAGCATTCAGCCCATGCTTGACAGTGTGTATGCCTACCATCCCAATCTCACTGGATCCAAAGGATGTTGAGCAGGAAAGATGCAGAGAGGGCAATAGGAGGCATAACAGTGCATGCTGGGATGGCAGAAATGTTGCTTTTGGATAAGCAGAAGAGGAGGAAGATGCAAACAATTGAGCTGAAGATGAAGGTTGTGGACAACAGAGGGGAGGACGAAGAGAATGCAGATGTGCACAAGGACAAAGAGGCAGAGGTGGTTGATGATAAATGCACAACTGAACAGGACTGATTGATAGTTCAATTGATATATATTTGAGTCAAGATTTTAGATAGTATATACAATTTAAAGAGAATTCGAAGGAAAATAAGGGCAAGAAAAATGGCTACCAAGGGGTCCATTACAAATGGTAGAGCCATCAAGAAATATGGATCCAGGGTATTATCAAATGAACAGGTGAGCAGGCGAGTCTTAAAAAGATTTTGCTCAAGGATGCCTGGTGGTAACCACTTATGCGTGGCAGAAAAAAGTGTGCAGTTAGGTTGGGAACTGTTTCCCATGCTCTTTGGGCCACTGGAGTTAGTGGCTAGCTTAGTGTTGTCATTGTTTATGATGATGTTCGCATATTTCCCAATTTGGAAAGTCATTACATAATATCAGTTTGGTTTGTACTGTCCGCTTTTTCACTACAAAAATTACTAGTGTGCGCTTTTTCATTACTAAAGTTTGTAGTGTCCGCTTTTTAGACTACAAATGTTGATTATATGATGGTGTTGTTGGCCATACTATATGTGTATGCTATGTAGGTAGGTAGGACTGTCTGATTGGCTCTACTGGGCAAAATATATTTAATCTATTATTGAAAGCATTCATATTAATGGCTTTTTAGGAATGAATGATTAAGAGCTGTTTTGGCTAGAGTCAATTGCTCTGAAACATTGAGATATATCCCCATGTACCGGGATAGATACAGAGAGAACATCAGAAAAGCAGACCACAATCTTTAAAAATGCACACTACAAGCTTTGTAATGAAGAAGGCAAAGACTACAAACTTTTGTAATGAAAAAAGCGCACACTATAAGCCTTTGTAATGAAAAAGGCAAAGACCACAGACATTTGTAGTCCAAAAAGCGGACACTACAAAGTTTTGTAATGAAAAAAGCGCATACTACAAACATTAGTAATGAAAAAAGCGCACACTAGTAACTTTTGTAGTGAAAAAGCAGACAGTACAAACCAAACTGATATTATGTAATAACTTTCCCAATTGGGAAATATGCGAACATCGTCATAAACAATGACAACACTAAGTTAGCCACTAACTCCAGTGGCCCAAAGAGTGTGGGAAACAGTTCCCAACCTAAATGTGGAGTGTGCCTGACATTAGGTGTGGCAGAAAAAGGTGTAACACTTTTCCCAATTAGGAAATGGCCCAATTAGGAAATAGTGCACACATCAAAGTGGACAATACAAAATTTTAGCCTCACTTCAGTCAAAGCTATTGTAAATATATGTAAACAAACTTCGAAATGAGGGTTTTCTGCCTTCATCTGCCTAAATAAAAATAAATTATGGTTCCTGATACCATGGTATGGTATGGGAGTGCAATACCATGGTATAATATTTTGATAATGAAGACTCTTAGGACAACAAGACTTGCATTTCCAATTGACAAGACTTTGGATTGGACAGATTCACTCAGCTTCAATAAATTGGACCAAATATTATGACAAAGAAGACTTTGGCTAAACACTCAGGACAACAATACTTGATTCCATCATATGTAGTTTTAAAAAAAATTGAGATTATATGATGCTGTTGTTGGCCATACTATATGTATATGCTATGTAAGTAGGCAGGACTCTCTGATTGGCCTTACTAGGAAAAATATATTTAACCTATTATTGAAAGCCTTCATATTAATGGCATTTCAGAAATGAAAAAACCCTCAATTAAACTGATTTTCAAAGGTTGGAGTTGGCTGTCTGGCCTGCACTTAAAATTGGACATCTTAGCAAAAACTTGAAAGCCTTTCCACTTTTCTTTTCTTCTCTATGACCACTTCATCACAATAGACGTGATATTGTTTGATTTGGATGAATATTGTTCTCATAGAAAAAGCCAAAAGGTACTTCTGGTTAGCCTGAATGAGCCCATCAAAGAATCAGTTGAAAATACTGAGCAGTTATGCCTGTAGAGTCTCTAGAAAATGACTTGTTTTGCCAAAAAATGACCAAAATAGCACAAAATGACCATTTTCTACAGGCTCTACAGGCATAACCACTCTGTATTTTCAACTGATTCTTTGATGGGCTCATTCAGGCCAACCAGAGGTCACTTTTGGGTTATCACTAAAATGACATAGTAATATCCTGGTAATATCCAACCGAGTTCGTCGCATTCATGAATCATTTCTTGACTGGCCAAACAATTAGCCCCATCATAGAGTGGGTCATTTCTAAAGATGATGGTCCATGTTGGGCCAAAGCAGCAAGACCAAGCACCAAGAACATTGCTATATTTTGAACAGGAAAGCAATAAAAACTCAACAACAAAGCAACACAGAAAGGGTAAAGGTAGAGTACATAAGATATGCATGTCAGCACTGGCGAGAGAGTGGAATCCAAATCAAGGCAGTGTATGTATATACACCATATGGTCAACATGTCTCTGGAGCCTTCTGGTGTAAGGAGGTTGGCACTTGGTGAAAGCTGGAGGTTGTAACAGGCAAGTCCAGTTTGAATATATCAAGCAGGTGGACATGGAGGTCAAGGAGATTCAGGAAGCTACAGTGTAGGGCTACAACTTTCATTTTTCACCATTTTTGATAATTTGTCATGTGACCATCATCCCAACATCCCATTACATAGACCCTGATAGATAAAAACATTCTTCTCTTGGTTTTCTTCACTTTTGGTCAAACCAGGTGATGTTTGATACTACAAATGGGATGGACCCTGAAGTGAACCCTGAAGGCAGTGCCTGATGTTCTGTGCACCATTCATATGAGCTCAATTCAAAAAGATTATGGGATTAGTATGATATAGATGATGACATTACTGTAAGTCCCTAGTCTTCAACAAACACTCCATTCTTATCATAACACAGCCTTTTACCTATCACTTTCCATGCGCCGACATCCATGAAATGCTGTCAGCTGATTTACTCCATCAACTGATCAAGGGTACATTTAAGGACCATCTGGTCCAATGGGTTGGGGATTACCTCTACCTCGAACATGGTGAAGCATGGGCCAACGAGATTCTGGATGATATTGACCGCCAGTTAGTCCTACTTAAATTCTTTGCATTGAGATTGCTCTAAAATGTGGAAAGTATTGCAGCGCCAATGTTTCTGGGACTTCACTGCTTTCCACATGGTTGCTGTTTCAAGCAGTGGACAGGGGATGACTTGAAGGCTCTCATGAAGGTGAAAAGTTTTTCATTAGCTGTCGCACCCAGTAATTAATCCAAGATTTAGGTTTACCTTCCAGCCATCTCAGGTTATGTACCCTCTCAGATGGTGTGCTCCAAACCGCCATCCAGAAGGAGGTCTTTACACTCCCTGCTATTTTCCATGTGGATTCCAACCTCATTCCATGGACTCCATATAGTCAAATTTTTGGCTGGGAAGCCAGCTATTTTTTTATTCCATATCCACTATGGAGTCCATTTGGATTGCATATGGAATGGACCATTCCATAGACATTCCATGTAGTGGTCCATGTGGATTCCATGGAATTTCTGAGGTCTTTACCTTCCCCAGTATAATCTATATGGAATCCATGTGGAATCCATGGAGTCCATGAAGAATTCCATATGGAATCCATGGAAGGAATTAATAACTCTTATACCATTAGAATACAAAAACCATACCCCGCCCACGAAAACATCCCACCACCCACCGAAAAACACGAGCGCCCACCAAAAAACACGAGCACCCACCAAAAAACACAAGCACCCACCAAAAAACACAAGTGCCCACCAAAAAACACGCGCCACCCACCAAAAAACATGCACCGCCCACACGACACACGACGGCACCATGCCGCCTACCAAAACCACCACGTCCACACCAATGCCACCCACGACGACGCCCCGAACGGCAACCAGCTCCCACGACGACGGCGTCGACAAGGCCCACGAATA
>NW_001889874.1:474049-496068 GCF_000143565.1 Laccaria bicolor S238N-H82 | reverse complement strand
TTAAAAAAGAATGGATCCATCTGAAAGAAGTATGGATCCATCCCAGAAAGTATGGATTCCATCCCCCCAAAAGTATGGATTCCATCCCCCAAAAGTATGGATTCCATCCCAAAAAGTATGGAATCCATCAGCCATTCCATGGAATCCATCTGGAATTTCTGGAATCCACCCCCCCTTCCATGCATTCCATATGGATTAAGCCAGGGATGGTAAAGTACAGGAATTTCCAATGAATTTATATTGCAAATCCATGTACAGTCATGCACGTGCCAATGCCACACCCAAATCATAGAAATCATGCAATGAAAGGAATAGATAGAATTTCACAAACAAAAAGGTACAACAGTATCAATGTGTATCCCAGCTACAATATGAGAGTGATTTTAAAAGAAATGAGCAAGATTTGAGAGCAGGGCAAAGGAATTGGGGGGTGGCTGAGGTGAAACTGGAATTATGGGTCAATGGTACAGGGCCCGGCCTGCCTAACCCGTTCAGTCATTGTCGTCATTGTTGTTGTCTCCATCGCTGCCACTCACACTTGCACTTCCCCCCCCCCCCTTCGTCAGTGTTGTCACCACTGCGCTCAGGTTCTTGATCCTCAGCTACGCCACCCAGAAAGTCCTTCAACTTCGGCTTTGGGGTGGCTTTCAGGGCTGGATCCCCCTTTGGTTTGATTAAGGTGAAGCATGTTCCCTTTGCCTTTGCAGCATCCCATTTCTTCTCCCATGCTTTGACGGCCTTGGCATCCTTTCGCTCCTGTTCAACAACCTCCCATTCCTCAACAGCTGCCTTGTACAATGCTCTGCCATCCTTCTTCCTCTCCTTCTCCCTCCCAACCTCACGCATCTCCTTCTCCCTTGCAACCTCACACATCTCCTTCTCTTTCTGCTGCGCTAGCTCGTAGAACTCATCCCCACTCAAAAGCCAAGCCAGACCATCACCGACCAGCTTGATGGTCTTCTTCTTATTGCACTTCTCTTCTCGTGCCGCCAGTTTTGTGCAGAGCTGCTTTGCATAGGCTTCGTTGAGGATGTTGGATGCTTGGAGCTTGAATGTGTGGACTTCAGTGCAAAGGTTCTGGCTTTGTGATTCCAGAAGCGCTGCCAGAAGAAGCAGCTCGTTTGCTGTAGTGGGCACAATAGCCAATGCCGCTGCTGTGTTGTTGATGGGAACAGAATTTTGCTGGACAGTACAGGTGGTAGTGGTAGGCATGGGATCAGCAGCAGTAGTGGCGGTATCTGGAGTATCTCCCACGATTTGAAGGTCCCTCAACATGGTGGCAAGAATCTGGACAGGCTGAGAGGAAGTATGGACAGGAAGGTGGCTCTGGATGGATGTCTCCTTGCTTGGTGCAAGCATATCAGCAGTAATGACATTGGGATTGAATGGCCATCACCTTCTGGTAATGTGGGTGCAGGTGAAATTGTATCCCTAATTGCTTCATATGCAGTGCCCATTTCTCCCTTTTTTCAGCATTTTTATACCCCATCTGTCCACACAACTGACTTGCCATGCAGTGGCAAGTCAGAGCCATCTTCTGGTTGATTTCCATCTGCACTCGTGAGTAGAAACATGGCCCCCATGTTGTTGTAAATTTAATTAGAATCACAATGAAACAAAACATGGGTGGAGTTGAAAATAGGCCCCAACAGCCAAAACATGTCATCGCAGACTTTCAAATAGATTCATTGATGGCACTACTCTCACCACGTCCCCTCTCACCTTACAACCGTGGTCTCACTCACCACGCATGATGACTCCTCAGTTTCTCCCTGCTCCCACAGCAACCTTGCCAAGCATTCTGCTGCTGAAGAGTCTCCATGCTGCCACCAGCCAAAATCCCCTCTTCATTGCCTCTGCCCACCAATTTCCATCCTCTTGTTTCCATTTTGGAGTTCCTTGCCTGGCAGATTGTGAAGGAGGGCTCGTAATACTTCCCAAGAGATTGGACACCCAACAGAGCCTGCCATACAGGGCTGACATTCAGGAAGTTGTCTACTTCAGTGTCAGACATACAGAGCCTAGTCATGTATCCCCACTTGTCCATACTGGTTTGAGGTGTGCTGACCGTGATCAGCCTGCTTGTTCATGGTCGAGGTTTTGGTCAGATCCACAGGCTGTATCAAGGTGGGAGATGATTTCTGAAAATGGCAGTATGGAGCTGCCTAACTTCTCTGATTGAAAACTTGATCTGAAGATTGGAATGTGTTTGTAACTTGATGATGGCAATGATCTTTTCAGAAGACCATATTGGTGAGTGTGCTGGTGCAAAAACATGGGATACACTCCTGCTGTGGGGTTTCTGGAGCACCACTGCCTTCATAAGCTGAATGGAGACTGGTCCGAAACCCTAAGATAGAGTATGAGGTTTGGCTTAGCCCTGGTGGCACAGCCCAGAGAGCCTCTTGCATGGTTCGACTGTATAGCTTTGACTTTGGAAAGCCAATTATGAGATGCTTCTTGCACATGAACACATCCTGCATTCATTTCACTGTTAAAGATGATGTGTAACAGAAGCCCTTTATCTGGAAGGCTCTTGCAGGCCCATACCCAGAACAATACCCCCAGTTTTTTCTCTGCATCAAACAAAAGTTCCATGTGCTCACCCTTTCTCCCCTTCCTGGTTCTTGGTTTTCCCAACTGGTAGCACTCTTCCTCTGAAACCACCATTGCTGCTATAAATTTATATACCAGACCTTTGAATAGTCCCTTATTCTCCTCCTGCTCAAAAATGCTCTTATCCCTTTTCATGTAATAATGAAAGCTGGACAGGGAGATGTGGAGCTTCTTAAAGGCCAGAGCATGAAGGTTGTCTCCAGCTGTATTAATGAGGGACTCTATCAGATGTTTGAGCCTGGCCAGCTCCACATTGTGGTCAGAGATGTAGCAGTTGCTGTACTTTAAAACAAGGCCAGTGTCATCAGAGATAATGTGGGTTGAGCCTATGAGCTTCAGTGCCCATGGCCAGACAACCAGCCATATCAATTTGATGCACTGAAATTCTGTAGGCATGGATTCACTCTTAGGCATAGTACTGGCAATCCAATCTGAACATTGGCCAAGTGCACTGAAATAACCATATGAAGTTTAGCTGGTTGAATACAAGATGTACTGTTCAAAACAAAAAACAATACCAGCAAAGGGGGCCAACATAGGATTTGCATTAGGACTGACTGAACTCATGTCATTGGTGTATGGGTCTGGAATGGCTTTGTCCTCCTCCTCCATGGCGTCAGGTATAGCACTTGTTGAGGAGACTGAGGCCTGCCTTTCTTCTTCTTCTCATCTGCAGCCAGCACCAGCATCTGCATGAGTGTGTGGTCAAGCTTCTGTGCATCTCCATCATCACCTTCTTCACCACCAATCATCAGCAAAGTCCTCTACCTCTGGAATTTTACCTGGAAAGCAAAGAGCTGTGTGAGGACTCAGAGCAGTGGGGTTTCCTTCACCTACACTGGGCTTGGTATAGAGGGCAGTTCCTCCACCCAGTGAGCTAACCCACTATGCGAAAAAGGCAACTCACCAGGTGAGCCAGCCTGAGCCTCACTGTGGGTGTTGCCGTCGTTGCATGTATTTTCTCTTAATGGAGTGATCTTGCCACTGGGGCTGTGTTCAATGTTCAGGTGGTAGATCTTCTCATCAGGTCTGAGCAGCATGGCATCAAGGTACTCATGCCTGGATGCAGCCCAAGTTTTCATGTAGAAAGTAGGGACTGTCACGGATAGCTAAAGCCCGGGTGAACCCGAAATCCACCCATATTTGGACTCAACTGATGGATTTGGGTAAGTACCCGGACTATCCGCAGGTATCCGTGGGTAAATTAGATATTTTTAGACCTTCTTGAGATATTTTGAGCATACATGCCCAGAATAGATAAGAGTGTTATTTGTACCCCCAACTCCCTTCCACCATGACAGAATGCTATCACAACAACTTCCTGGCCCCTGCTGCTTGTGGAAGGGGTCCAAATTGTGACCTGGGCTTTGTTCCCAGCTGTCACCCAAGCTTGTCACCAGAAATCTTTGAAATCCTGTTAATGAATTCAATTTTTAGTGAAAGCAATCACAATATGCCCCAATAAAAAAACAGGAGAACATTCAAATTTACCTTGATGAACCCAGAGGTATTGAAAGAACAATTTTGGTGACACAATGTGTTACAAAAAGCTATTTAAGAGGAAAAGAAATCATTGTCCATCTTTTTTTCAATCATTTGTGTAACTTTATTGAAGCTGGGTAGAAGGAGAATTTAATCAAGAATCTAAGAGCCATTTCTGCTCTGAATGTTTGAAAGTTGATATTGTGCTGGGTGAAATTGATCTGATTGTGACCAGTGGAGAATGCCCACTCTGCATCCACAGAAGTAGCTGCATCAATCATTGAAAGTAAAGGAAAATAAATGTGAATAATGCTGCTTACCTGGGGCTGAGCAGAAATCAGAACCCATTCATGAAAGTTGCAGTCGGGAATGTGATGCATTGTGCCTGTACATCATATAACCTCCCATTTCCTTCATTGTTTCTGTTGCTACCCAACCTAAATATCAATTGTTCTCAAAAGCATTTCTCTGAAACTGAAAATAAATACTCTCAAGATGGCCAAGGCATGCTAATACACACCCCCAACACTCTCTGTGATCAAGGCTCAGTTACAGCAGCATTATACAAGGAGAAAGACCTCAGATGATGATATATAAATAACTTTAGTTTCAATATACTCAATTTAAATAATATATGAATGACTTTTGTTTTAATATGAATTTTCCTGAATTTTTGCTTTCTAACACAATTTTTTTCATAAAGAACGGACAGGAAATGAACAAGATACACTCATTTATATAGCTGCTTGGTCACCCAGGCTGTTTACCCACGGATATATCTGTACTGTGCCTTATCTGATCCGTGGGTGGGAAAATCCGTGGATCGGGTACGGTTAATACCCGGGTATATCCATGACAGTCCCTAGTAGAAAGATTCCATCAATTCTTCATTTTCAAGAATGGAGTGCTTGTGTGGATTCTTTTGCATGATATATCACAAGGATGCCTTGAATGCACAATTTTATCAGAATGTGCTTTCATTTACTACCAAGCCCACTTTTCAGCAAAAAGGTACAGCAGTTACATATTGTTCTATATGTCTTTATTTACAGTTCTTTTCATTGATAGGCACAGAATCATCCTTCAGGAAGGTACACTTACCCAGTCGAGCAACAAGTATGAAGTACATCCTGCTTGGAATACTGGCAGCACTGAAGCCCATCTCTGGACTATGATATGACTTGAGAGCTATGACAAACTCCAGTAGAGACCCAGCTTTCACATTCAACTGCATCTGAGAGGTCAGCAAGCCTACCAGGAGTCCATGGACTCTGATTGTGAGGTCACCTTCTGCAATCACATCCTATTTAATGCCTAACAAGGGTTTGGCTTTGTCTGTTGTTTAACTTGAGCAGCCCACTCTTCTCTTGATAGAATTTCTGTGATATTTTTTCTTTCAAGTTCAGCAAGTATTTTTCCTGCTTTATCTCTGTGTTTCATTGTTGCTTTCCATTTTCTACACAACCAATCCCTAAGATTTAGCAGTGATTTTTGGTCAAGATAATTTACTTGAGTATCAATTGTATAGAGACTCTACCATCAAGACCAATTAACCCCCTTGCACTCGTTCCACTACTCAAAGAAGCTGTCATTGACAGCATGTATGAGGATGATGGATGACCTTAATACCAAACTCATCAGTCTTAGGAGGTTTGTATGATCATTGATTGATCTTACTAGTGTTTCCATGGTGTCAATCAAGCAAGCTGAATTTGGATTATTTTGAATCAAATTAACATCTCTGTCCCAGTCAGCCCTCTTCACAATTATTCTTCCCTCTGAGTTGAATTAGATTTTTCAAGTGAATAGGTTTACCATAAGTGTCTGAATTATTGTGTCATTATGGCTGCCAGACTCCCTTGCCACCTAATGTAAAAATTAGTTGATCAGATTGTGTACTTAAAGAAATTGGGCTAGCCAGACCTCAGGAGAGAAACAAAAATTCACCAATGGTCACCCATTCTTCTCTATAAACTCTTGTGAAAATTGGTTAAACTTGGCCTTGAACATGATGACATGTGCCTCTTTGGCCATTAATCATGTACCTCCAGGCTGTTGTTTTCAGTATCTGGGCTCTTCCTTCACAGATGTCAGTGAGGCAGTTTTGGTACCAGGACTCGCAACCCTCTGACCAGTAACACACATTGAGCACACTTTCCTGTTTTGGCCACCAAGAAATGTGCTCGACTTGGTTTTGAATGGACATGCCCATGATGTGGATGATGGTTGCAAAGTCTTTGAATGCAAGGAGATACCACTACTCCGAAAGGTGCAATTTGCCATTGACACCCATGAGACAGATCTTGTTGTTGCCATTGCCAGGGGCAGGAGCAATAGCAAGCTGAAGCTTAGTGTGGGTAGGAAACAGTGGGAACAACACCCGAGGACACATGTCAAAGTAGTGAGGGAGCCCTTGGGCCAGCCTGGATGACAGTGTGCTGTTCCACATCTCGTGGATGGCTTTGTCATTGTGCACATTGTCCATGATTCTGCCATGAAGGTGGAACTTTGCCTGAGCCTGTTTCACAGCCATTGGTTGATTCATGTGGTGTTGGCTGGCAACATAGTCTTTGGGCACTTGGAACCCATAAAAAAGCTGTTTCAACTTGCTAGTAGCTAAGGGCTTGCACAGTGCCATCTTGGTGGTGTCATACACCTCCAGGTTCATAAATTGTATGTAAGTGGCACTAACTCTGAAATGCTGCCAGTTGCACTGGCCACTAATGCAGGAAACTATGTACCACTGAAATTGGGATGATACTTTGAAAGATCACAAGTGGGTAGGTTTTATTAACAGCAATTTGAGCACATTTTGAAAAGGACACAGCCAGAGGAACATGGGGGAAGTATAATAGCTGCATGGCCATTTTTCACAGAAATTGAGAATAACAAATGAGGTAGTAATTACAAGGAGCACAAACGAGGCAGTTTTGATAGGAGAAATTTGAATTGCTGCTTTGAAATGGACACACCTGGAGTGAGGGACATGCAGAGTGTTATAAAGTGAAGGACAGAGGCAATGAGGTAACCAAATAAGGTGATTATTTGTCAGCTTATCTCCTTATATAGTAGAATGGTCCTAGTGGAGGAAAAGAGTCTTACTATGCCTTACCAAATAAGGAAAATCTCCTTTTTTATCCACCTGCAGGACATGGCACATCTCCACCATTGTGAAGAATATCTGGGTTCAATTGATTGTTTTCCATCTGTCAAACATGTATTTCTAATCTGCTACAGCCTGTACAGCCCAGAAAATGTGTGAGGGCATGCAGAAGGTCACCCTCCCTCTCCATGCCACCTGGTGACTATGTTTCAATTGACTTGTTTTCTTTTCATGGCAAGATGGTAGACTGTAGCCTCATCAAACACATGTAGCTGAGCAGTACTAGATCACCTTGATTGTGAATATGCAGGGGAGACAGAGCATAAATACAAGAGCAAGGACATGAATAGGCATGGAAACAATGGCACAAATAACAGACAAACATCTGACTCATCATATAGTTGTTTATGTTCTATATCATGTGATACAAGAGTCATATGATATAATCATGTCATAGGTCAGATGATGTGATGATGTGATATGTCATGTGATATGGTCATGTGATATGGTTATGTGATATGGTCATGTGATATGGTCATGTGATCTGTCTTTCAAGGAAAGATTTTGGCACTTATAACAAAAAAGGAGAAAAATGATTTAAACTGTTGTTGATGGCCTGTGCACATTTTCTATTATGGAAATATATCCAGAAAATCAGACAAAAAGGGAATAAAGGAGGAATAGATACATTGTCTGTATACATTTCCTAATATGATAATTAATACAAATACAGCTGAAAAATAAGAAAGAAAATCCAATATAGCCAGAAAATTAGAATAAAAACAGAAAAATAATGGACTGTTGTTAACAATATTGATTTACTGTTTACTTGGTCTGTGCATAAGTGATTAATGAAAATATAACCAGAAAATCAAAATAAAAGGAGAAAAATAATAAATTATTATTAATAGAAGTAAAAAGGCAAGTTTAGGATCAAAATTATACTCAAATAAATTTTGTAGAAATGTTGAATCCAGAAGATAAAAGTTTAGAAGGTAGAAATTTTTGAAGCTAGAACCCCAGATACTCGGTGACAATGGCAGGAAATGTTTGGCCTGTGTGACATGGTCAAAAAAAATTTCAGCAGTGTGACATAGCTAAAACATTTCCTACCAGTCTGAAACACTTCAAACATCTCCTACCACTCTAACATGCTTCAAACATTTTGGCAAACATTTTTGTCCAACGCAATAATATCTTTTTTTTTCCAGAGGGAAAAACATAAACAGCCAAGGGATCTATTTGCCTGGATAATTTAGTGCACACATCATAATTAACAATGACCACACCATGCTAGCCATTAACTCTTCTGGCCCAAAAAGTGTGGGAAACAGTTCCCAACCTAAATGCGCACTGTGCCTGACATCAGGTCTGTCAGAAAAAAGTGTAACGCTTTTCCCAATTAGGAAGTCACCCAACTAGGAAATAGTGCACACATCATCATTAACAATGACCACACCATGCTAGCCATTAACTCTTCTGGCCCGAAAAGCGTGGGAAACAGTTCCCAACGTAAATGTGCACTGTACCTGACATCAGGTGTGGCAGAAAAAAGTGTAACACTTTTCCCAATTAGGAAATAGTGTGCACATCAAAGGATATACTATACATGGGTCAAAGCTATTGGTAAATATCTGTCAACAAACATCCCAATGAGGGTATTCTGCCTACAAAATAATAGGTAAATCCCCTATCCCCTATATTTAAAAAAATCCCAAGTTTTTCTCTTAAATATAGGACCCCAGACACCCCTTGTGGCTGAAAAAATATATCCTTAGTCAACCCTAGCTGCAAAATATATCCCAAGTCCATCCCAGACAAGAAATATATTTCTACATTGTGACAGTCAGAATTCAGGGTCCAGGCATAAGAAATATATTTGGAGTCCATTCCAGTGAGGAAATATGTTTTGGGGTATGTGACACACTAGAAATATATTTAGTGTGACATTGGACAACAAAATATATTTAGGTAAAAGTGGAGATATACAAGCCCCAGAATATATACAATATAGATATACACCCTGACAGTTAGTCCCGTAGTATTCATGGAGTTTGCAAGACTAATAGTCAGTTGTCAGTGGGTGACTGAAGTGCCTTCAACTATAGCACCCTGAATCTATGTACTTATTCACAATAAACCAATGATACAGCAATGGCAAAATGGCCACCCTTCTCACTCCTTCAACCATAGACCCATGAACATGAACCCACTACAAAAACCCATGGGTATTGCACCAGTGGCCCATACTCAACCTGTAATGTACCTGTACCCACAACCCATTTTGTAGTCTAAAAAGCGGACACTACAAAGTTTTGTAGTCTGAAAAAAGGAAACTACAAACATTTGTAGTTGAAAAAGCGGACAATATAGAATTTTATAGTCTCAAAAATCGAACATTACAAACTTTTGTAATCTCAACAAGCAGACACTACAAAATTTTGTAGTCTAAAAGCGAACTTTGTAGTCACAAAAAGTGGACAATACATACTTTTGTAGTCTGGAAAGCATATACTTCAAACTTCTGTAGTCTCAAAGAGCAGACTCTATAGTCATCTTTTCAGCCAGATTTATGGACCATTGACACTCAGCATACTAATTACAACTCCAGACATGTTTTCAGCCAGATGTTTGGAGCCCTGAAATCCAGGCATCTTTTCGGCCGCATTTTTGGGCCAATTCCAATGACATTTAGCATGTTAAATACACATCCGGATGTTTTTTTCGCCGCATTTTCGGAGCAGTGACATTTACCAAGTCAACTACAAATCCAGACATTTATTCAGCCGCATTTTTGGGCAACATCATTCAGCATGTTAAATACAAATTCGGATGTTTTTTTGGCAGTGTTTTCTGGCAAATGAAATTCTAAATTTTGGACATTGGAGTATTCCACCTGTCAAACTTACATTTGAAATTTTGGTCATTGGTGCACTCTGCAAGGATCATTATATCTGGATGGAAATGACCTACACATTTTCGGACTTCAGAGCATTTCAGGGGCTGTCTGGTCTGTGTCAAGATTACATCTGAAATTTTGGACATTGGTGCACTAATACAAATCCGGATGTTTTTTCGGCCGCATTTTCGGGCAATTGAAGTACTAAATTTCAGATATGGAGCATTCCACTGGGGTCGTCTGGCCTCTGTTAAAATTACATCCAAAATTTTGGATAATGGTGCACTCTACCCAGATCATTATATTCGGATCAAAATGACCTACAAATTTTCGGACTTCAGAGCATTCCATAGGAGTTTTCTAGTCTATGTCAAAATTGCATGCAAAATTTCGGACATTGGTGCACTCTTTGGAATTGGTGCACTAATACAAATCCGGATTTTTTTTTCGGCCGCATTTTCAGAGCAGTGACATTCACCAATTTAATCCCAAATCTGGACATTTTTTCGGCCACATTATCAGAGCAATGACATTCAGCATGTTAAATACAAATCCGGATCTTTTTTTGGCCACATTTTTGGGGCAGTGACATGCACCTCAACCACAAATCTGGACATTTTTTCGGCTGCATTTTTGGAGCACTGGTATTCTGCGTGCTAG
This sequence comes from Laccaria bicolor S238N-H82, assembly GCF_000143565.1. NCBI lineage: Eukaryota > Fungi > Basidiomycota > Agaricomycetes > Agaricales > Hydnangiaceae > Laccaria > Laccaria bicolor. Next base: position 485,308 of record NW_001889874.1, on the reverse strand, counting down.
TGACAAATCTGGACCCTCCTTTAGCCGCATTTTTGGGGCAGTGACATCCAACATGTCAACCACAAATCTGGACATTTTTTCAGTTGCATTTTCAGAGCACTTGCATTCAACATGTCAATGCTCTGGGTGATCTCTTGAGGGCATGTGGCCCAACATTTGGCCATTCCATAGATTATACTTTGGGTACCTATGGTATCATTGATTATAGCAATAATCACATCTGCAGAATATGCATTGTGCCACACATCAATACCATATGTTGTATGGATCCATTGGTCCCAGGTATGGATCCATAGTGTCCATGTGTATTGCGCCCATTGGGGTAGACCTATGACTTATTGGGACAATTGTCAATTTATATTGTTATGGTACTATAGTGACATCTATGTATACTTGTGGCACATTGCATAGATAGTATCCATCCACATTTCATGTGAAACCCATGCACATCCTGCACACCACATAGACATACATTCACATTTCACACGAAACCCATGCATTCTATGGACATGCACAGGATCCCTACTTTCCTGGCCTACTCCATGCAGCCGGCAGTCTGCAATAAGTGTGGATTCTAACTGCTGCAATTGGACACCAAGGTTCAGGGTCTAATTTGCATATAAACCATAGTGATTCTCAATCCACAATCTTAAATTTCTTGATTTTGGGATTCTGACAATGACTATGGAGTTCATATTTTCAAAATGACCTTCTCCCCAGCTACCTGAAACCTTGATTTATAGCTTCAATCAATTGACTGGTATAGGAAGGGCTGTGGCATCAGGTTGCCCAAATTTGGTAATGGGGTGGAAGAAGGATGAATCAATTCAGAGCCAATGAAGAAGAAGGTTCAAAGGAAGAGATCTTTGACGTGGTTTGAAAAATTTTCAACCAAGGTTAGGAAGAAAGTGGTCAGTCGTAAGGTTATTTTTATTTGAATTCTACCCACTCCTTAATTTACAACAGAAAATCCAGGCATCGGAAATCCAGGCATAGATGCCAACATTGAGGCAATGGAAGCGGTTATGCTTGAAATGGAAACAGCACCCATCGAAATTGATGCAGAGGTTGTGGTCGCAACAGAGTTACTCAGAGAGTGTTTCATGCCACTCGACCCTCAAGCTTCTACTCCAAAGTCATGCAGAATAGAATTAGGTATGGTTTACAAATTGATGTGTAAGACAAACATGGTAAATTTTACAGATTTAAATTGAGTTCATTCACATCCTTTCAACCATCCATGGGTAGAGAAAGGTGGAACTTCAATGCCTTTTCTTATGGTTTCCTTTTTTAAATATGTTCAAGCCAGAGTTGGATAACCTGTATTCATACCCCAATAACCTTTGCAGTGGGAATTATTCACTATTTTGCTTTTTTTTCTGTCATTTTATCATAATTTCACCTATCAGCCATGCCTAACAGATGTATGTCTTGCAGTCCAATGAACCTCAGGAGCCAGGCTCAAGTCATACAGTTCTTGGATGAGGGGAATAGGAATGGCAATGAAGACAATGAAGATGAAAATGAAGATACAGACAAGGAACAAGAACAAGCATGTCTCAAGAAGGACAACAACACCCATCAGCTAAAGCTCAAAGCACTGAATTTCAATTCACCAGGCAGCAATGAAGACAGGAAAGTCCAAGTCTCTTCACAGTGTATCATCAACTAATAGCCATTTAAATCTTGAACATTTGCTGGGCAATAAGTTCCTTTGACTCCATGTCAATGCTTTAGCTGTGAAACAATGCTTGAGAAATTGTCTGCAACAGCACTATTTGAACTAGATAGTTTAGAGTGAGCATATCATAAGACAACAACCAATAGTAAGTGGCTGAGCCAACTTTTTGAAAAAATGGGGACTCATCACTTCAGTCACCCATTTTTGGGTACCTGTGAGGTTATCCAATTCTTTGAATTAGGGAACCTTAGTGGTACCCCATTCCAGAGTGGTATGACCCTCATACCAATTCCATCATACCATGGTATGGATGCCACATACCATTCCACCTCATACCATACCATACCATACCATTCCATACCATTCCATACCATACCATACCATCATTCCATAGCTGTCACAGGGTGTCTGGGGTCCTTTTTACAAAATATGAAAATTATTTCTCCAGGCTGTAATACTGATCCATTGGGCTCCATTTTTTGTGGACTGGTTCTTCAGATTTCTTCTGACATTTTAAGCTACAAGTGGAGGCTATAGGGTGAACTTGATCTTTTGAAAATTCACTTGAAAATTAGCTTGATTGGGCTTTATCCCAGGGTTTGGCCATTTTCACTGTGGATAATCCATCACAAGCCACTTAAAAGTGTATATCTTGCCAGGCCATTTATATTCATGACAAATAAATTAATGTTGTATCCATCACAATGGCATGGCCTCTGAAGGAAAACAAGAATTTTGCAAGACTTTATTTATTGCAAAGGCATGAACTTTAGCCAAATTACTACCCAAGGCAAGGATGCCTTCTTCAGATAGAATATGTTCAAAATTTGCCATTTCTGAAAAAGTACGGGGTCATTCCATAGGAATGGGATCATCAAAAAACTTGGATTTGGAATCTCCTCATATCTGCCACTCAGCAGAGCCGGCATTGTGTGGAATTTTGATTTGAACACAAGCAGGCCAAGACTTCTAATTACAAGCTTCAAGGTATCATTATTAAATATAGCTATTCTAATTTAAATCAAAATTCTGTCTTTCATACAATTAATCAGGGATGGTGAAGAAGTCCATGACATTGACAGCAATATGAACAAATGCTATGGACATTCACCTATGAGGGAGCAACTTGGGAGATGCTCTTGGAACAGATTGCCAATTCCTTATCCCACATGTCTCCAGAATCATACAATAGAGATGGAATCATACCATGAGTATGGAACCATACCATACCATGGGCATGGAATCATACCATACCATGGGCATGGAATCATACTATGGGGGTGGAATCATACGAGAGCTTGGCCATCACATTGTTTACAAATTTTGAGAGTCCACCCTATGCCTGTCTGGGGTGGTCTATCGTTTTGCTTTCATCTGTGATATAGTTACTGTTTGCCACCTAGCAACAAAAGCAATTTGCCCCAACATAGTGCCACATTTATCTTTGACTTGGTGAATCTTGGGCTTCCTACAGATGTGTATGATCAATCTTGAATGCTGTTCCTGATTGAGAAGAGGACCCCATAAACCAGTCACATCAATGGGTCAGGTTGATATTACAGTTTTTCCCTTGACTGTCCCCCATTCTCCTGATGCAAGTCTAACTGGTAGGCTTTTTTCACCAGAGGAACTAGGAAGAGAAGGGCTAATGCCAATTTATTAAGTAATGTTCATTGCTCATTTTCCACCAAGCGGGATGGTAACATCTGCTCTGATATTGAAATCATGGATATCATGGCTGACCCAGACACATTTGTTGCAATGCGCCTCTTGCTCTTGTGTGATGTCTCCAAAGTTGGCCATGTTGTATGGCATATATTGAACAATCAGGGTGAATGGGTGCATCATGCAGGTTTCCCACCATACAATGCTTATTTGGAGTTTTGGGACACCCACATCCTGGCATTGTACTACCCATTAATTTCATGGGAACCCACTTTGTCTACAACACCAACTGGCATCATCATCTCTCATTTGAGATATCTGCACTACATCCAGAACTCTCTTTCAAATACCAGCCAAAATCATGACAGTGATTCATCCAACAGATCCAAATATCTACCTGTGCAGAAACTAGAGTACAGTGAGCAATCTCTTATACTATTTCCAATCTTAGAATCATATAACACATAACAAAGGGCCATGAATTGAATTACATATGCTACAGTAAATTGTACTCTCAGGATTCATCATCTTTTGACTCATCCCCTGTACCATACAAGTGCAAATTATGCACGACAACCTGAACCGGGATGATGATGTACCTGCCACACCAAGGACTACACAAAGATGTGGTCATCCTTCAAAGTCTTCATTCAGATCCCAAGAAATGGAGATCCATACTTTATCATGGTACATGCTGCATCTGCAGAGGATGGTTCACTGTCTTCCATGACAAGGTTCACTGTACCATTTTGATCAATTCAGCAGCCAATCTTTTTTGATTAATTTTTTCTTGATTTGTCCTAGTAGTATTACAACCCAAAAAACTGCCATGCCTGGATTTCTATACCCTGCCTGTTTTGCACTCCCTCCCATCCCTCAATTCCTATGTTCTTGGGTTCACTTTGTAGCCCCCATTTGTGCAGTTCCAATGAACCCCTTTTTGTCCAAATCCATCAAGAATTGGTAGAACTAATAATAAAATACTGTAAAATAGTAATATAATAGATTTGATGCAGGGAAAAGCTATTTTTAGTATTGACTCATTTTGAATGCTCTGAAACACTCCATTCAACACTCTGGACACTCCTCCTGCACCATCAACACTCCACCCACATGGACACTTCTCCCACACCATTGATGCTCCCCCCCCACAACCGATGCTTCTTTCACACCATCAATGCTCTTCCCATGCCAGCAGTACCCCTCCCCCCTACTGATGCTCTCCCCACACATACATGGGGTATTCCCACACCATCAATGCCACTCCCCTCTCTCCCCACATGTACATGGGGCATTGTCACACTCATATAGGGCATTCCCTGCACCACACCACTACCCTCCCAGCAGCTACCACCACCCTCAACTCAAGCCCATTTGTGAGCCCCCACTGGGATCAGTAACACAGACAAACCCACCACCAACCATGCCATGAACCCCCCCCATCCCTCAAGCACCTACAAGCCATTGGAAACAACACCAATTTCTTGTTGGTACTGGTGGTGTCGCTTTCAATGGTTAGGGTCCTGACAAATGCCAGTTAGGAAGGTGTGTCCCTGCCCCATCATCTCTTGTCTTCGCACCTCGCTAACCTTCCTTAGGGATATTGACCATGTAGGACTTGAACCCTAGTACTGACCATAGAGCTGGTGTCATCATCAGCACTATTAACCACTCAGTCATGGTGAAGTTAAAAGACAACTGCCTAATCAACATGACATACTACAAGTCCATTGTACTTAGAAGAAAAAATTGGGAGAAACATTGCTGTTTACATAGCATTTAGTGGTTGGGCATTGTATCCTTGTCCTCATCTAGGACTGGATTGGATGCATATCATTACATCAATCATCGCACTACAGATATGATCTGACGAAAATATTGCGACCCTGCTCCTCTTGATGGGTCAGCACCTAATTTGGTTATTGAAGCAGAGACCAAAGACGGGGAAAAATATTTGAAACGAGCATTTAATACTCAAGCATGTGAACAATTGAATGGGTGGCTTGGGGGATTTGACTCTATCTTGAAAAGGATGACTGTTGACAATTTCAATTGGTTTTTGCATGCAATGTTATTTTACCATACCCGATATGTTCTTGAGAAGATAAAAAAGAGAGAAGAAAAGATGAAAAAAGGAGACAATGGTGATGGTGATGATAGTGATGATGATGCTGGTAGTGATGATAATTGATTAGTAGATAAAAGGTCATATTTTTGTATTATGTCAATCAATTCAACAACAGACTATTTTTAAGTGTAAGAATTTTATTCCATGAAGTCAAGAATTTTATTCCATAGAGTTATTCCATATGGATTCCATATGGATTCCACCCTGAAAATGGTATACTATAAGTGTAAAATTATGATTCCATGGAATCCACCCACCAAAAGCCTGGAAAAGTATGGATTCCATCTGGAAAAAGCATGGAATCCATCAGCCAAAGCATGGAATCCATCTGGAAAAAGCATGGATTCCATCAGCCAAAGTATGGAATCCATCTAGAAAAAGCATGGACTCCATCTGACATTCCATGGAATCCATCTGGGAGAAGTATGGAATCCATCTGACATTCCATGGAATCCATCTGACATTCCTGGAATTCACCTCCCATTCCATGCAGTCCATATGGAATAACCCGGGGAGGGTAAAGTATTGTCAATTTGTGCCAGAGTATGTGGATACCAATGCATCCATGGATGTGCTGCGGATCAACTCCCTGAACCAGTGTGCTATCCAGTCCATATTTCCACAATCCCATTGCAGTGGTGTGTTTGCTGGAGGAATCGACGTAATACTGCTTTTCTAGTTCAGATGTGATTGGACCTCCATGAGCTCGGATAATGAAGCTTGTGTAATTCCACCAGAATATAATCTTCATGGCTTTGTCCCATGGGGGTTGTAGACTTTTGTGGTCATTCTTGTTGATGTTGTTGTGGTCATTGTGTGTCATTGTCATGCTATGCTGTCATGACATGGCATTGCCATGGCATTTCTGTTGTTGTTGTCTGCGTGCGTCGTGGGGCTGTAAGTGGTCATGGTCATGGTGCTCGTTGATGTTGTTGTTGTGGTGGTTGATGTTGTTGTGGTGGTTGATGTTGTCATGGTGGTCATGGTCAGGTGTTGTGTCATTGTCGTGGTGGCCTTAGTTGTTGGTAAAAGAGAAGGGTGACATGATGTGTCACATATGAAAACCAAGGTCAACAAACATGTGCACAGGATGCATCACATCATGTGATGCATTCCAAGCACATGTCCATGGGTCATGTGACTCATCATATGCATCAATCAAATACAAACCCAAATACAAACACTTCTACCACCTTCCCCATCACCGTCACCACCTTTCGTGGCTACTGATTCACATCGTGAGCACCCGCAATGGGCTAAACGACCTGTTTGCTCACACATCGACCACCACCTCATGCACTGGATGCTCAGCAACAACATCCATGACCACGGCGCAATGAGCACCTGCGATGTTGACAGCAGATGGAGATGATGTGGCACATCAAATGGTGAGTACAGTGCATTGTAAGCCCTACCGGTCCCCCTATTTATCCTCACAATGCCCAGCAGCCATCGTCACACCTGCCAACCACTGCCACGTCACTCCCTCGCCCTCTGCCACCTTTGGTATTGACGACAACACATGACAACGGCCATGTGATGACGATGGAGATAGGTGGATGACGATAACACAACATGGCAGCGACAACAGATGACCACCACGATGATCGACCACCGATAGATGATGTGAAGAATATGAGACAGGCGACGATGGACAATAACAAGGATGCGCGAGTGCTCCCCCTGCCCCCCTGCCCCTCGTTGTTCACCCTTGTGTAGTACTTGTATATTTAGTAAATTACATACACATTTACCCCATGTCAGTAGCTACGAGACCGGTCCTCAACCAGTCTCAACCAGTTAAGACTGAGACTGGTTGAGACTGGTCTTTCAACCGACAAAAACCGACAAAAACTGCACTGAACCGGTTGACATCGGTTCAGTCCAGTTTTTCGAGGTTTGTCAACCTGTGAGGACCGGTCTCAGTCCCGGTCTTGTCAAATTTTGACAAAAGACTGGACTGGACTGGACTTCCAAGCACTACTTCCCCCTTCCTTTTCCCTGTCCCTACCCCCTTCCCCCTTCCTTTTCCCTGTCCCTTCCTTGTCCACCCCCATTTCCTTCTACCCCCTTCCCTGTCCTCTCCCTCCCTGACCACATTAGATTCTATGCTCAAATATCAGCTTTGTATCAACTTCTAAGGTGGCTTAAGGTCTGACTTCATAAAATATTGATAGAAAGTGGTTACTCCAGTAGGAATCCCATCTCTGAAACATTGTATTCACTTTGTTTAAGTTCTATTGGAGTCCAGTAGGAGTTCAGTAGGAGTTCAGTAGGGGTCCAGTAGGAGGGGAATGTGAAAATGCTTTTTTGGAAAGAATGTTGAAATCCAGTAGGAATCCAGTAGGAATCCTACTGGACTCCTGGAGTCCGGTAGGAATAGGTGGAGGAGTGATAAGTATTGGAAGCAAGCCAGAGTGGAGGCCTTTCTTGAGGAGGAGGTCATGAAGAGCATAATGTGAGCTTCATGAACTTTTTTCAACCGTTGCCTAAGCTGAGCTTCCTGCTAGAGGCTGGATGACTTCAGTAGTGAAACTCATGTTCCCAGGAGTTGTGTGGAGGTTCAGAAAGTGTGCTGACTGCAACCAAAAAACCTATGGGTTCAGGCTGCTATTCAAGCTATTCTTCAACCTCTGCATCAATGCATGCTTCCCAGGTCAAAGAAGGATTCACTGAGCCCCTCACGCCCATGTCAAGAACATTGTTGGTGTCTGTGTTCTGGTGATCTACCATCTCAATGGTAATTTGAAGAGTTCTCTCACTGTGAAGGTGCTGACTCCTCCTCATCAAAGAAATTCAACCACAAAGGAGGTCATGGCTTGTACTTTGTAAGGCAGGAATTGCCATAGAGCTCCCACCTTGGGTGCTGGCACTTCCATTTTAATATTGACCTGGCTGATAAGCCACCTCATACATCCAACATAGTCATGCTAAACTCCAACAGATTTTGAGTAACTGCACTTGAGAGGGAGAGACCTACCTGCCAAAACTCAGAGCCACTGGTGAAGGTGACAAGCAGGGGCATGGCAGCCTGGTCTATTTCAATGAGGCAACCATGTATCAATGGTTTGAGACAAATTGTGCTACACTCACATTACTACTGCAATTGGTATGGTCAGAAACATCTTGCTCCCCTGGAGGAGTTGATGGGACTGCTCTGTTCCTCAACAAAGGGCCTCCTGTTGTCCAATGAGTCTAATTCAACAAATGAGGCATTAGGCTCTGACCTCAGGCTGGATTCACCCACACTACACATTGGTGCTCAGAGAGTGTCTATTTGAAGATAGGCGCAGAATGGATATTTTTCGTTTAGTAGTTAATCCTAGTAAAGGATTATCATACAGTCAGAGGTCACTCCTGTTCTTCAGAATGTGATGACCAATAAAAGTCGAGGAGACAGACATTCGGTATTTCCCAAACCAGTTAACGAACTCCAGATTATGTCTAGACTGTCTTATCTTCCTTATCTTAGGGCGCTGCACCCATACATATCTCTGAGTCAGAATGATGCAAGATGCTTATCAGAACAATAGAAAATCTATTAATAGAATCCTTATTGTTTGATGACGTCAACGAATGCATAAACAAAGAACCTGAAGAGCTTATAAATGCGAAACAGGGTTGTGTTGCTACCCAGCAGCACCTGTTGTTCTTTGCTTCGCCTCTAAGCCTTCCAACCTATGTCTTCACCGCCACTTGCCTTCGGCTTGTGGCTCCTCCTCCAACTCAGGCAAGCAGGTCATAATCTTGACAATGGATAAGAATGGGATAAATTGGGTAAAAATAAGAAGAAAAAAGAGAATTATTCCTGGGTTAAAAAGGCAAGTTTAGGACCAAAATTATTTTTATGATAAATTTTGTTGGGAAGTTGAATCCAGAAGATAAAAGTTTAGAGGGTAGAAATTTTCGAAGTTTTTGGGATTTTACCTTCAAATGGACCGCAGGGGTAATAAGAGGTGAACTTGGATGGAGAAGAAGAGGGGGTCTGACATCACATAGTTCATTTATTTGAGAAGTGAATGCCTCATGCCCCCCCTTGAGAAGACTGGTTTCAGCCCCTTGCAGCATGAAGTGGTGGCCAGTACCACTACCCAGCTGGAACTGGAGCTCTGATTCCATAAACATGAGTGATACATTGAAAGCATTTTGTAAATAGAGTACCATTATTGATGGAATCACCAGACAGGTGATCAGCAAGATTTCATCATTGTAAAGTGACATTGCTTCCTCAATGTCCATTGGATCATGAAATTGTAGCATAATAGCGATGCCATGTCAGATGATGGGTGAGCTGAAATATTGGCAGTGTTTTCCTGTGTAAAAGTCACTTGTGGATGCCTGTGCCAGCTGTTTGAAGATTCTTCAGTAACTGCACTTGAGAGAGTCCAAACTAGTCTCTGATAGTGTCAATGACTGGGTATCACCAACTGTATTCTGCAAGTGATCATGCAGCCTTCTGACCATGGCTTGGAGGTGCTTGATGAGCTAGCCAGTGAATTTTAAAAACACAGGGGTCACCAAACACATTTATTTGCTCTAGATGTGGATGATGACATCTGGCAGGATGTTGGATTAGATGAGAATGAAAGTGAGGTTATACCTGGCTGGCTTGGGGATGAGAAGATTTGTGAAGGAATCAAAGGAATGCTGACAACCAAGAGATGTGCAGAAGAGATGGCTAGAATCAAACAAGAGTGAACAGCCCTGCAGGAGTGGTCAAGGGAAGAGTGGGAAGCTATCAATATGGCCATTCTTATGTGTGGTAAGCTTGTTTGAATTGCTATTTGAGTGTATCTAACAGTACTGTTCTTTATTACAGAGGATGAAGACATTGAGCATCAGTTGGTTATCAGAAAGTCAAGACATCTGAGTTTGTGTGCACAGTGGAGGGAACAGGTGTCTCTGATTCCTGGAGGTCTTTATTGTCCCCCACTGATTCCTGCATGATTCCTGAGGATTCCTGAGGATTACCAGGACTCTATATTGACTGATGTGCCAGCCAATTTTTTGAGTCCTGTGGGGGTGTATTCCTGAGGACTGGAGACAGTCCTGAGGATTTTCAGACAGCACTAGTCCCAGGAATGATGCATTTGATGAGTCACATGACCCATGAGCATGTGCTTGGATACATCCTGTGATGTGATGCATCCCGTGCACATGTTTGTTGATGATGGTTCTCATATGTGACACGACACCTCACATCTCTCTTTCCTCACCACCCACAACCTCGCCCACCACGACCACCATGACCACCACACAACAGATGACAACAACAACAACAACAACAATGGTGGTGCCCAACAAATGGCGCCACCACCAAACGGCTGACATGGCACACCCCATCCGGGTGTGCCATGTCGACAGTGATTTTCTCAACAACAAATGCCCACAACCCCACAACGAGGGACGACAACCCCACCACCACCACCACACACCACCACGACAGCACACACACCGACACCAACGAGGAAACAGTGGTGGCGCCCAACAAATGGTGCCACCACCAAATTGCTGATGTGGCATGCCCATCCGTGTATGCCATGTCGACAGATGGGACCCCACCACCACCTTCCACCACCACCCATGAACGACGAGTGCCCACAGACAACAACGGTCCCCCCACCCATGAGTGCACACGGACGACAACGAGCCCCCCATGCACGACAGCCCCCCATGCATGACGGCGCCCCATGCACAGATGACGATGCCCACACAAAGACGATGATGCCCACACACAGACGATGATGCCCACGCATGGACGACGACAAAACCCCCCACCCACAAA
>NW_001889874.1:471229-472794 GCF_000143565.1 Laccaria bicolor S238N-H82 | reverse complement strand
GTCCCCCCTCGCTATCTGTCGTTCCTCCCTCTCTGTCCCCCCTCCCTGTCTGTCCCCATTTCGGTCTGTCCCCCCTTCCTCTCCACTCCCTTCCTCTCTATCTCCCTCTCTGTTCTCCCTTTCCTGTCCTCCTTCCCACCCCTGTCTGTACCCCCCTTCCTGTTTGTCCCTCCTTCCCCCCTCCCTTTAATATACTTGTAAAGTAATTTTCATGTCATTTAAAATAGAATAAAATTCTACTATGTATTGATATCTGAATGCTTTAAGGATGGAAATAGAGTTAAGTTCATTGAGTGCAGTTAGAGGAAGTCTTTAAACATGTCGCACATGGTTAAATGTCATGAATCCTGAGTGACTTGACAGAATTTTTCTCCTAGATCTCAAATTTGCCAAAATTATGGTGTAGTCCTGCAGGAATCCTCAGGAATCCTGTGAGTCCTGCAGGATTCCGTGGGGGACTGATAAGTACTGAACAATTGCCTCAACTCTACTTATCCAAGCTCCCCACTCCATATGTTACCAGGCATCTCCAAGCTCCAGATTGAGGGCACAAAGGAAAGATGAGTCGGAACATAGCCACAATGATGGTAGACCTTTAAAAATAATATGTACAAACTCACGCCATTTGTATGACAACAGATAAAAAAAAGGGAAATGGGTAAATGTGCACCTAACCTGTTGTTCTAGTGCACTTGTTGTCATAAGTCAATTGTCTGTTCCACTCTGGCGACAATTTTCCTTTCTCAAGAACCAAGAATACATGAAGTGCCTCAGGCGTTAAAGAATGTGGCTCCAAAAAAGCGTCTGTCATGCCCCAAGAGGACAATCAAAGAGTTAGCCTCTGTATTCAAAAAGAGGTGTATGGACAAGAGAAATAAATTCAGTGAAGAGGAAACGTAAAGCAGGGTACATCATCCATGGATCCTTTCGCATGGCCATGGACATCAGTTAATGTTATATAATATGCAGATCGCACGCAACATAAGTCAAAATTGTGATGATGTAACAAAAAAAATTCAATGACAACTCCATCCCCCATCTGCGCACTCTCAATGACAACTCCATCCCCCATCTGCGCACTCTCAATAGCGGAAATCACCAGGGAAATTTGTTCCTTCCTGGGTGGCAATGAGCTATTCGCTTTGGCTTTGAGATCAAAATCTGTCAGTGAACCGGCACTGGATATCATGTGGTTGAACATGAGGACAATGAGGAATCTCTTAATGCTAATACGAGGATGCTTTGAACATGATCACTTCCTTGTAATCACCAGTTTCCTTTTTCTTTCCTTGTTTTTTTCTTTACAAAAAAGTTACAGTTTCTGCCTTCCCCTCTGCTACAAGCAGCCAACTGGACAAGGTTTAAGCAGATGGCAGTCTGGATACGGAGTCTCGATATGACAGGAAATGACACAAGGCCTGACTCTTCGGCATACAACATGATGGCAGCAGACACACCTTTTCTCCCTGGACTTCAACATCTTGTGTATGGGGTACCGCAATTCAATGGAGATGTGGCAATGGAGCTCTCAACACTGCTTACACCATCCATTGTCGATTTTCGAG
>NW_001889874.1:451140-470772 GCF_000143565.1 Laccaria bicolor S238N-H82 | reverse complement strand
CCATGTTCTTGGAGAGCTGGAGAAGTTGGAAATCTCGGGAAGGAACGAGGACATGTTTCAATTCATGTCTTGCCTGACCGCCCCGTGATTACATCACTTGGTAGCTGCCTTCAGATGGGAGCCACTCATGGACTCATCATCCTTCTGCAACCTTATTTCGTCGTTGCGCTCCCTCTCAGTGACGATCACCAGACCCTCCGATTTCGGTGGCTTTGACTGATGCTCTGTCTGGTTAAGCAGTGTCTAGCTATAACCCTGGACGAAAGTGTGCTGCACAAGCAAAACTCTGCTGCGTATGTACCAGGCCTGACATATCAAGTTGAACGTGATTTCAGGTTGATGGAAAAGACTATGTTTATGGATTAACAGAAGTTTGCCCAAATGCGAGGTACCTGAAACGTCATTCAGACATCTTTGCATGGGTCACAAGGCCGAAGTGAGAGTGTGGCGGGTGTGGTCAACAAGATCACTCTCAAGGAGTGGCGTCTTTGAAGACAAGGTCACATAATGATAGATGATAATGGTGGTGTGGAAAGACAGCATTGAATTTCTACCATGCAATGGCTGGTCAATATAATGTTTCCGTGAAGACTTCCAGATGAATATATGTACAGCACATACTGCCACCTCGGACATGCACGTACAGCAGCTCTACCATCTTGCATTCCAAACGCTGAGAGATTAAAAAAATGTTGGGGCATAGCCGGATGGCAAGATTAATGCAACAAACAGGATGGCAGCGAGCCCCCTCCTCAAGCTCATTTGTACCCAGGGCAAATGGCGAGATCCCACCACCGTCCTCATCCTGCCTGCCCTCCCACAAGCCTGTTGTGCCCAGGACAAGTATGGCAGGATCCCACCACTGTCCTCATCTCCTACACTCTTGAACTATGACCCAGAGCCCCACCACTCCTTTCAGTGTTGCTCCCTCCCTCTCTTAATATATGTAGTATCATTAAGTATGTAATCATTGTCATTTACAGAATCAAAAATTTACTTTGAAGATTTATTTGAGCATGGAAAAAGTTTTTAAAAAAGAACTTTCAGTTTTTGAAGTTGCAGTTGAGTACAGTAGATCATGGACTTAGTGAGTTCAACTGTGAGAAGAGTTACCACATGGCCTCAGGTGCAGCAGACAAAGAGCAACACACCTAAGACACACCAAAGCACACTCTTGGCATCAGTGTGTCATGTTCCAGACCAGTGTGTTGCTTTTCTGCTTGTATGTCACATCTTTTGTCTGTGTGTGAGTGCTGAATCTTGTCTGTCCTTAAAAAGCATCCATGGATCAGGCCCCTGCACAAGCAGCAGCAGGCACAACTGCACACATTGGAAGGTACTCATGCAGATATGTAGTCCACCGCAACAGCTATGACACCCTTATCCATAGCCTGCGTATGAAACCACCCATCAATGCTCTTCATGACCTGCGCAGGTGCATTTGAAAAGCATTGCAGCAGTAGCATAATCACAAGCACCATATATCATATGCAGGCAGCAGCATCATCACCACATCCAAAGCACTCAGTGTCATCAGAGGCTAGGCGAAAGACACAATGAGTGAGGCAGAGATGGTGGATGTGTGCCATGCATGAGATATTCTGATGGATCATTTTTACCACTGAGAGCCAGATCAAATGGGACTGTCGAATTGTCATCCTGACTCTACTAAGCATTCAGGAAGCATTGAAATAAAGGATAGATTCACTCATCTTTTTTGTCTTGATATGGGGGCAGTTAGCACCATAAACTTAAGGCCCAGTAATCTCCATCAAACTGCCCATGGCATGCTTGACACTTTCTGGTTAAGGCAGTTCGATGGGTGCTCAAACTCTGGGAAGAGGCTGTGAGGAAGTATGATATAGCAGATGCAAATTGATAATCCTGCCCTAGAGTTCCCACCAACCTTAAGCTTGAATGTTCATTGGTAGCCCAATGTTTCATGAGGATGTGATGTCCATGACTATAATATGACAACAGTGGCTATGGCCTCCAGGATTATGAGGGGTACGTTATATAAATACCTTGCTTGGGGGTGGGAATAAGAGTATCTTCAGGAAGCCAAGAGGCAGTAGGGACAGAAACAGGAGGTGATAGAAATGAGAGGACCCAGAAACTAAAGTTTGGGAGGATTGGAAATGAGGTGTGGGGATGAAGATGACTGGTTATGGGGGTCTGGGAGGAAATGAGAGGCAGTAAGGGTTGAAAAGAGAGGTTGCAAGTTGGAACAAGGGCTTGGTGGGGGAATGAGGAAGGAGAACTTGGAGGGGGCACAGGACAAGAGTTTGGGGGGGAAAGGAGTCCTCAGGGGAAGTTTGGAAGAAGAGCCTGTGGGACATGAAATTTAGGGGTTAGATCAAGGGTTCAAGTGCAACACTACTGAATTCCATGGAAGGCTGAACCTGTGACCTGATGTGGATGGTATTTGTCATGATCACATGTGCTGTGCACAGTGATGTGTACTGAAATTGCCCCTGGCCAGGCAGGAGGCAGATAATGTACACTTCAGTCACCCACTGACCACTGACTATTAGTCATGTAATTCCTGTATATATTACATGACTAATAGTAGTACTGTACTTATTTATTGTACTGAATTTATCCAGAATATTTACTGTATCTATTTCCTTAAAATGTCACAAAACCAGCTGTCACACTACTGAATCTATTTTTTTGCACTAAATAAATCTTTTTGGTGCCAAGACTCTGAATTAAATATATTTCATGGTTTCACTACTGAATAAATCATTTTGGTTAACATGTCACAAACTTGCCTGTCACACCACTGAATACATTTTGGCTCTGGATAGACTACTAGAGGTGTCTGGGGTCCTAGTTCCAAAGAAAAATGTGTTATGATTTTTCACTACTGGGGGTATTATTGATAAATTTCTTTTTGTTTGTAAATGCTTTCCTGGGGCTGTAGGGTCCTACTGTTTTCAGTATGGAAGGTGTGGCTATGTTGAACAAAAACTAGCAATAAAATATGGGGAACAATGATGAGTTGAGGGTGTTGTGGTTTTCAGGGTCCAGCGTGCATTTCAGAAACATGCACTTTTTCACATGTAAAATAGCAATAAAATCAGGAAAAATTAGGGGTGGTGCTCACTGTTAGGGATGATGTTGGAGGTTGTTTTCAGGGTCTAGGGTGTATTTCCAAATATGGTAATATAGCTAAAAATAGCACAAAATAACCAAAAAATCAGAAAAAAATGGGGGTGGTGCTCGCTGTTGGTGATGACACCTGGGGTTGTTTTCAGGGTCCAGGGCATATGTCCAAATGTGGTAATATATCCAAAAATAGCTAGAAAATAGCCAAAAAATTGGAAAAAGACAATGTTTTTATCTATCAGGGTCCATGTAATGGGATGTTGGGATGATGGTCACATGACCAATTACCAAAGTGGTTACAAAAACTGTTAGAAATGTGAAGAGGTAAACCATCAGACATACAAGGTAGAGGGCACTACTAAATACTTCAGGAGGGACACCATTCTCCCAGGGAAGGAGGTTGGCAACACCAGAGCTGATTTATCCAACACTGCTTATTCTGTTATCTCCTGAATTCAGTGACAGATCCATGACCAGTGGGTTGTCAAGAAATAGTTCATGGTGAAGGAGGCAGTGAACACATTCAATAAACACTGGATGAGTAAGAGGGATTGTGTTTTACTGACTCTAGATGTAAATATAACTCATTTAAGATCAAATCAAAACTTACAGAGTTTGCCATCACCTGATCACTAGGATGTAGGGAATAATCAGAGATGTCAAAGTGCAGAAGAAAATCATTTAGAAATTGCATAAACATCAATCCTGATCCCTGAGCACTCTGCTGTTTGTTAAATGTTTGTTCGAGATACAGAGAAATATATTTCTCCATTTTTTCAGTCACCTCCACTTGACTGGCTTTCAAAGTCACCTGATAAATTGCAGGTCATGGGTGTGACAGGATCCCAGGCTCATGGAATATTTCTGTGGTGAAAGTGATGAGCAAGTAGTAGTCCTAGAGAGATACATGGTACCAACCCTTTTCCTCTGGGATACGAGAAACCTGCTTAAAGAAGTTCTGGGACCCTTCACACAAACCTTTGATATAAGCACTTACAAGCACATCATCACTGTTTGGTCTTGCTACTGTACCTGTGCACCTAAGGGCCAAACAAACAACACTGCCACAGGCTGTCCTGATCAAACATATCACAACAGTTACATTGTGTGTGTGTAGAAATAGTCTACAACTTGGTACATATACACTGCACACATATACATCATGCATGTTTTACTAGGTCAAACCACCAACCCCCAAATCTCCATCATGCCCTTCCCCCTCCTCTGTATTCATGCATATGCTTTGTTTGTTTGTTCAATCACGTCTCTTTCCTCCTTTTCTTTCACCTGCTGTTTGCTAGTCTTTACTCCAAGCCACTGCTTTTTGTATATATACACAAACTTTATTTCTCCTCACCTTAGTCATCCTCACCTTGTGTCTGACTCTGAGGTGAGATCCTTTTTACTTACATTTATTCATCTGAGACTCACAACCTGTTTACCCCAGTTCCATACATCTACAGGTGGCTAAACTAATACACAGTCATGATCACCTTGTGTCTGACTCTGAGTTCCATACGTCTACAGGTTATGGGCCTGGCTGCGCTTTAATAACAGGAACTACAGACACCATTTTGCTACTTGCTTTACTACCCTGCTTGTGAATCATAAAGCCTATATCTTTGTACCCCACACACTCCCACAAAAATGTCGTCAACTGCCAACCCATCTATTTTCTTGGAGACAGAGAAATTTGATGGTACAAACTTTGATACCTTCAAAACTCTCATTACCATTGCAGCCAGCAGCTGAGGCATTCTTGGCTACCTAAAAGGGACTATACTGAATCCAGCTTCCCAAAACACCACTGACTTACATTACACCCCCATTGTGCCAAACATCCCACTTCCCGACAATCCCACTCCCACTTCAGTCACCCACTGACAGCTGACTATTAGTCTTGCAAACTCCATGAATACTATGGGACTAAATGTCAGGGTATTGTATATATTCTGGGGCTTATATATCTCCACTTTTACCTAAATATATTTTGTTGTCCAATGTCACACTAAATATATTTCTAGTGTGTCACACACCCAAAAATATATTTCCTCACTGGAATGGACTGTAAATATATTTCTTATGTCTGGACCCTGAATTGTGACTGTCACAATGTAGAAATATATTTCTTGTCTGGGATGGACTTGGCATATATTTTGCAGCTAGGGTTGACTAAGGATATATTTCTTCAGCCACAAGGGGTGTCTGGAGTCCTATATTTAAGAGAAAAACTTGGGATTTTTTTTCAATATAAGGGATAGGGGATTTACCTATTATTTTGTAGGCAGAAAACACTCATTGGGATGTTTGTTGACAGATATTTACCAATAGCATTGACTCATGTGTAGTATATGCTTTGATGTGTGCAGTATTTCCTAACTGGGAAAAGTGTTACACTTTTTTCTGCCACACCTGATGTCAGGCACAGTGCGTATTTAGGTTGGGAACTGTTTCCCATGCTTTTTGGGCCAGAAGAGTTAATGGCTAGCATGGTGTGGTCATTGTTAATGATGATGTGCGCACTATTTCCTAATTGGGCCATTTCCTAATTAAGAAAACCATTACACTTTTTTCTGACACACCTGATGTTAGCCACATTTTGAAGACTATGAGGGTAGGGTCATGGACACTCTGTGTACCCCTACGGGTGGATCCAATGCCAACCCCAGAGTACATCTTCATCTAAATTGTGGTTTTTTTCTTTTTTTTGTAATTAATATGCAAGTCTTATCAGTGTCTGCCATTTCAAGAGCTGCATTTTGTAAATTCTTTGACAGCTGTATTCTATGGTGTTGTGCCCCTCAGCAGTGGGAATCCTGATCCACAAAGGCATATTGCAGAAAAAGTTGTGGAATGGTATTCTGAGCAGGATGAGCAGATAATCAAGTTGGTTAGAGAGGAAGAGAATGCTGTGGTTCATTAGCAAACTGACCAACACCTCTATGGAATTTATATGGAGAAAACAGGAGAGCTGCAAAATGTCAGAAAAACTCAACCCCCTTATACTCTGCTGTTCACTGGATTTTCTTTGAGATGCAGAGAGATGTCTCTCTCTATATTTCAACTAATTTCTTCAAAATCATCTGGTGAAACACTGTGGTCACTTGGTGTAACAGCATCCCAGGTTCATAGAATATTTCTGTGATAAAAATAATGAGCAAGTAGTCCAGGCAAGAGGGAGGTACTGTTTCACTCATTGATAGATGTGATTAATGATATTTTTCACAATAATGTTTCAGTTACATGATATATCAAAATCAATTTTAAATAGAAATCCAAGAGTGCATCACAAGACTTAGAGTTTCTGACATGTGATTTCCACAAGGCTAGTCATATTGGATGACTCCTCTGATGAACACTCTGCAGAAGATTTGACGCCTAAAAGAAGGGTTGACCAAGCTGGGAAATAAAGATAAGCTTTATCTTGACAGTCTGGATCTATTCTTCACAATATTCTAAAAGAGCTAATCAGCTTGGATGGGATTGAGATCTACTATTGTCCAACCACAAGAAGTGCAATGAAAAAAACTCTCAGAAAAAAGATGAAAAGGTGCCTGAAAGTCAGGACACCAGGGTGACACCCCAAGGGTATGAGTTTTGATTAGTACAGGTAGCACTGGGAATACCCCCACATGACACAGAATAATGATACAATCAAGGACTGAGCAGAGCTGTGGTTCATAAATTGTATATATGTGGCACCAACTCTGAAATGCTGCCAGTTGCACTGGCTACTAATGCAGAAAAATTATTTACCACTAATATTAGGATAATTCTTTGAAAGATTACAGGTGAGTAGGTTTTATTAGCAGAAAGTTAAGTAGTTTGTTCTTACATTTTGAAAAAAACACAGCCAAAGGGACATGGGGAAAGTATAATAGCTGCAACACTATTTTCATGGAGCTTGAGGATAACAAGAGAGGTAGTAACTACGAGGAGTACAAATAAGGCACTTTTGATAGGAAAAAGTTGAATTGCTGCTTTTCATAGAAATGGACACACCTGGAGTGAGGGACATGGAGCCAAGGAGGTTACCAAATAGGGAGATTATTTGTCAGCTTATCCAGAGCAACATCCAAAGAAGGATACTTATTTGTTACTGATAGAGACAATCAGATAAAAGCCAGATAAAAATATAAATCCTGTCAGGCACTACCTTTAGGGTCCATCGCAAAAATGAAATCTTCTATTTGACCAAACAGTTATAAGTCCTTACAAGTTTATAAGTAAGACTCATCCTTTATCCAACTGAGAACTTGGGCAAATTGTTGATTAGAATATTGCTTGGTAAGTTGGGGAGGCTGTGTTCAGAGTCAACAAGCTTTAGACCTGTGCCTATGGCATGGGTCACAGCTTGCTGGGGGCATTCCCATAGACCCCTGATACACACCTCATCGTCATCATGGGGCTGAACAGGCTGCCAAGCATTTCTTTCCTCTGGTCTTTGTAAGATTCTTTTTACTCCAAGCAAGCTTGAACAACTGTGGTCAAGTTTGTATTTCTTCCATTCTCCCTGGTGAGAGCAGCATGCCAGTGTATTTTCAACTCTGTCTCGAGGACAGTCACGGATACAGCATCTATCCTCATATTGACTTTCATGTTCTTCACAAAATCCACCTCCTCTTTTATTTTGTAAACCTTTAATACATCCTTCTGCTGCACAGTGCTTGAAAAAAGTTAGCATTCAGTTCCTAGAAGGCCAAGTAAAATGAAATAAAAAAATGGAACAGTCGCCAGGATTGAATGAAACAGGTGCTGTGAATGAATGAAAATTCATTTCATTTCTTTCATGGCAGCTAAGCAGGAATTCCTATGGTACAGCTGAGGAGTACATGATGTAACACCTGAAACAAGGGACAATCAGACACCTAAGCGAAGAGATTGACAGATACAAGGACAAATTAATTATTTTTGACTATTGTTTGCTGATAAGACGGACTCATTACAAGATTTTTAGTCTGACAACCAATTCCGCTGAGGGCCGAATCTTATTGTCGCATTTTAAAATTTCCATCAAAATTTATTATAATTGTGTTTTGATCCTTCGAAAAGTTGACAAATCTTAGGACAAACAAGAAATATGTAGCCTAATATATCATACTTTCACAGCCTCTTACAAGTACAAAATCCGTATATAGAACATATTCTTGAACAATTTCAAAATTCGTATTGAAGCCATACTTGGAAAATGGTCCGCATAAATATACAACAACATATATATAATCTGACACCAAATCCGCCAAAAAGACGAAGCACAAGTCAGATTTAGAGTATTTCCAGGAAACCAAGCAAATATCCCGGTGAAAGGGCCACTCACGGGATCATCACAGCCCAATCACTGGTCGTCGAAATCATTGTCCGGGGAATTGCGCGCCTTTGAGTTTTTCTTATGCGATCTCCGGGATTGCTGCACAGTCCGTTTCAGCTCAAGCTTCACAAAGTCAGAGATGGCCCAATTATCTTTGAACCGCTTTAGCAATGGAAATTTTTCAAGTGCCTGCAGCTTTGTTAGTCACATTGACTCAACTTGAGCTAAATCACCTTTTCATAAACGGTATCTAAATCGGCGCTGGATTGTTGCCTAAAGGAAAGGCTGGTCTCTAGGTGGTCAGCAACCAATCGTGAGATTAGACCCTAAGTAAGGATCAGCGAGGCTTTAGGCATCAATAAAAGTTAGAACTTACTTGTACATCTGCGAATTGTTTGTTGTCAACTTTCATTTCAACCTGAAGGTTGTAAGCCTGGGACACTTCCCCTCGCGGTTTTAACATCAGAATTGGGCGGTATGATTTGCTACTTGATGACTCAGCTGTTTCGGGCTCGTCCGGATCCGTGACATCATAATGGTCAATGAAAGTGAATGGAATGCAGATCTTAGAGTACTTGGTGGAGGGGTGAGCAAGCGCTCAGGGGAAAATATGGACCTTGTGGTTGGACGCGAGTGGTAACGTTGGATGCGATGGGGAGGCATTAGAGCAGTTCGAGCGAAAAAGTCGCAGCTTATCAAGTCCATAGGTTGTCATTGTTCTCCCGTCGTTATACAAGAACAAGAAACACTACAACAGTTGGGACATGGTCGCCGTTGCTATGGAAATTGAGCCTTTAAAGAGTCAGTGGACCGCAATGCCCTCATTGACCCGTAATGGCAGGCCTAACGATTGAACACGCTGAATGTATCTTACAACGAGATATTATTGCGCCAACTGCTCTCAAAAAGTTTCGCAGGGATATCCTGAAGTCGTTATGTCAAAAGTTCCAACTATCTGTCCCCTCCACTGCCAAAAGAAACCACGCGGAGCCTACCAAAACCGACTACGAGAATGCTCTGATAAATTTTGTGAGATAACACTGCCAGATGCGCTAAAATAAACTTACTCCGATTTCAGGTGTTGGGTACGCATGAAGATAGTCAAGCCGATATTGAGATCGGTATTGAGATGGTGGCAGTCGATATGCGGAGCTTGCCTTTAGAACCTCTCCTGGTGGACAAAGACGAAGCTGCACGAAGTGTTCCTGAAGTTCCCCATCGCATACTCTGCGTACGACACTTTGAAGGGCCAAAAGACTGGTGTCACAGACAAGAGATTGATGTCGAGTGCAATGACAAGGGAGACCTCGACCTTTTCACAGTCCTTCAAAAGCTTCGCATGAACGGAAAAGTCGTCGTAAGAATGATAAGCCGAAGTCTTTACCTTGCTAAACACCTTTATAGGTTTTGGATCCATGGAAGCTGTGGCCGTTTCTCGAGTACAAGGTGAACATGCTCGAAGCTGACGACATTGACTTGCTCTTCAAAGATGGCTACCTATGTGTAATCGGTGAGAGGACATCAACCAACAAGATGCTAATGACCATGATACGACTCATCTCATTATCTAGTTCAACCAGAAAAGCATCACTGACGGGTTTTTCCTTGGGTTCCAACCATATGCTAACGGCACGCCCTGGAGACAACATTGACGTCGACCAGCCAGGGAACAATTGCTCACTCCCTGTACGACCTTAGGCTCGCCGATTACAATTGACCGGGCTTTCATTCATCTATTGTATATTCGTTCTGAAACTACATATGGACTACAAAGATATTGATTCCCCATTGTCATGGCAAGTGAGTGGTTGTGGGAGGAAAAAAGGCAACAACCCAACGCCTTGCTGGTTTTGACAACAGCTACTTTAGGGCAGCCTGACATCTTTCCACGTGATCCTTGTAAGGCTCCCCTAAAGTCACTCAAGCCAATAGACGCCAAACCACACAAACACACACTCCCGCTCACAAGAATTCGGGGAGAACTAGGTGTTGCACCTGCAATTGAACGAGTGCCCGGAATGTATCAAATTTTTGTTGATATAGAATATTTACACAGAGTAGATTAAATTTATGAGCCAAGGGGTGAATTTCGATGAAAAAAGCGTAAGAAACGATCATTCCAGCACTTAGGAATACCCTAGATCATCCCCGTCACTGAGGCTAACTGGTCAGATTGCATGGTAGGTGGTTCATAATTCTTGAGCCGCGGAAGTGGTTTTCTTGGATCTTTCAAAGCACATCGACCATCATTGTATTTTGCGACCTTCAGAAGCTGACTGCGAAGCGGACCGCTAAGTGGCACGACGAGTTCCCCCTCCATCGTTGGATGGAGGGGCAGCAGATGTTGTAATGGTATTTCCGGGGTTTTGAAGTTGATTGAGACCTTCGCAACACTACCACCAATTGCGGCACTTCAGGCAACCACCTAAAGGTACCCTCTTAGGGTAGTTAGTCCATGCCAATAAGACTACCCTATGAGGGGCCAATACCATGGTATATCCCACCTATTTTTTGGAGTCCCTTGGGACTGGGGCAGGTAGTCCCATGGTATTTACCTGGACTTCCATGTTCACTTCTCCTGTCCTTGGGAATCCTAGGATTGTAGGAGTCCTGAATATATCTTCCATGGGATTCCTTCAACCAAGGGATTCCCACCCAAATTTATCTTGTTATACTGGGACTCCCAAGCAATAGACCCCAATCAGTTCCAAATGGGTTTTACTAGAAAGGTAGCAAGCCAACAAATCTAGTGGTACTAACTCATAATTTTGAGAGTAAAACAACTTTGCTATGGAGAGAAATCATATATCTGGAGACAAAGGCATTTTTGACTTAAGGCAAACTCAAGGTAAACTCAAATATAAGAATTTTAGCTCTATGCTTAGTACATTCACATGCAGTGTTCAACCATGATGAGCTGACTGGAAATCAAGTGGAAATTTTGGAATGGTCAATTTGTACACCAAACCAATTTATTTACATAATTGAGAAAGCTAGTGTCCACCTGGATTAAATTTCATTGAGGAAATCAACTGGTAACATATCTTAATAAGTCTTATAATTATCATGTAGGACTGGAAAGCACTGTAAAGTGTTGAATGGAAGGCCCACCAAGCAAATTGAGCATGGGACTCCTCATAGCCCATCAGAACATCTGTGAGACTTCCAGCATCCAGAAGTCACCATTTGCTGAGATGACCATAAATGTTACACAACCTATTGTTGAACTTCCAAAAGCTGCCTGGGACTCCAAGTTGAACATCCATAGGACTTCCAGAAGTATGTGAAGATCTAACCTGGGAGTCCCAAGCATGACACACAACCTATTGTTGGACTCCCACAAGACCTCCTGGGACTCCCATAGAGAGAGTTGAACATCCATAGGACTTCCAGAAGATCTAACCTGGGAGTCCCAAGCATGACACACAACCTATTGTTGGACTCCCAAAAGACCTCCTGGGACTCCCATAGAGAGAGTTGAACATCCATAGGACTTCCAGAAGTATGTGAAGATCTAACCTGGGAGTCCCAGGGATGACACACAACCTATTGTTGGACTCCCAAAAGACTGCCTGGGACTCCCATAGAGGAAGTTGAACATACATAGGACTTCCAAAGTATGTCGTGGGACTCACAAACATGTTGGCACGGACAACCACAAAGGAAATGGAACATCATTGGGACTCCCAGCGATCTGTCAAAATTTAATGTGGGATTCCTAGACATTGCTGGGATGCCCATAAAATGCAGAAGACCAGGGTGGGAATCCAAGGAACAAAGAGTTGGAATCCAACAGATAGTTGTGGGATTCCCAAGGAATGAAGACGAGAAAGGACAGAGTCCCAGCAATAGATACTAATACTAACCAACAACTTTCAAGAATATCATCATAATCCTCCGAGCAGCCATAATCTCCTCATTGGTGGGACCCCACGCACCATCGGTACTTGTAGGTAAAGACTTCTTCCATAGGGAGAGGACGTTCAGGAGTTCGTCCTTTCGTAGTTGAAGTTGATATCATAACTCTGGTGAATCTAACATGTATTGGAGTCAGATCTGTTTGCCAAGATAACTAGGCTTACCAGTATTATCGTGTGCAGCAAGGATGATATTCCACTCCTTGGAGTACCAGTTTTGGAGAGCATGATATTCGTGTTTGAGAGCTCTTTACTCTCCCCCACCTACTCCTACTGGACTCCTACTGGATTCCCGGAATCCTACTGGACTGGACTAGGACTGGGACAAATTTCATGCTGGCTGATCACCATACACTGAACAGACTGACGCAGTTGGGTATATGTTCCCTGATCCCGGATTATTTGTTAGCTGCACGACGGAAGAGAAAACAACTCAATATCTTCATCAATGGCTGCGCCTCAGAACCGCCTTCATTTATCGTGTTAGTGCAGCATTGTCGTCAGCCCAGCCACTGTCCAACCAAGCATGGCGCGATCTCCTGAACTCATCCAAGGAAAAGCAGCCCTCTGGCTCCAAATCCACCAATCCCTCCAAACCGACGAAAGCGTCTCGGCGTGCAGAAACATTGAAGGAGATACTCTGTGATTGCTTGCGTGAAGTGGGAGTTGAGCTGGTGCCCAGTGACAGGCTCATTCCTTCGTGCTGGGGAGAAGGCGATCTCGAGGCAGGTGCCTCAATTCCACGTCACATCATTCAAGAAATTCTCTACAAGCTTTTTAGCTTGAACTTTCGACACGAACTATCAGCTTTGCACTCACGTGCGAAATCGCCGAATTTTGACATTCATGACCCCCACAATGCACTGGTTGCTTGTTTCCCAGAACAGTCGACTTTGGCAGTCGAGCTTTCAAAAGGAAATATCGGGCTTGCTGCAGATAGAATCGAAGACCGACTGCCATACCTTCTGGCTATCAAGAGACTCATGTTGACATGGCAGGGACCTCTTCCGGAATCCATTTCGTCGGAAGACAAAGCAGGAGGTTGTTATTCAGTCAGTGAAATTGAAGAATTGGAGCGTCAAGTGGCTCATTTCTACACCCAGTCCTTCTTCAACTTTTTTGGTCGTGCAGCCATTGTTCCTCGTCGACTTATCTAGTGATTTTATATAGTGGCCACATGCATTTGAACCGGTTTGGATGATATCAATTAGTATATTTGTCAATCTATTGTTTTTTGTGATTTGCCCATGGAGGTGGCCCACACATCAAGACAATGCTACAGGTATGTGACAAATTTATACTCTGCGTTGGTTTAGCCGATTCCCCCATTTTTCTCCCATACCACCTTGACCTGTATACTCATATGCCCCAGAACGACCAATGTGTAACGCGTTCCCGGAAGGCTACCCTTCCTGACATTCCACTACCTGAAACCCGCGCCAAACCTGGCACGAGGAATCGTGTTATGAAGGTTTGAATTCTTATTATCTGCCGAGGCTTTTACCAATCCAAAGATGTAGAATGTTGTGAAACCGCGTGCCCGTAAAAACAAAACCGTCAAAGCTGATTCCATACGAACGATTCCTACCTATGCAAATGCCCTCTCTGACGCGCGAAAATTGTAGAATCCTGTGGATGCTGAACCAAAAGAACCTGAAGAGGTCGTTGATGTTGCCGAGGTACTGAAAATTTCGTCTCACTCAATGCCTTCCACTCACTTATAGAATGTAGACAGCCGCGGAGAGACCTAACCTCGAAGAACGAGAAACAGACGAAGAAGGTGACAGAGCCAGGGAACAGGGAGTGGCAATGGACATCGACAATGCCATCAGCAGACAAGCCAACGTCGCTCCTTCTACGAGTTTGTCTGCAGACAATCCAGATGTACGAAACTTTCTGCCACTTTGATGCCTCTCTCAAAATTAAATTGTAGACTGCGGCCGTTGGTACTGCTGAAAAATTTGCTGCCACTCTCCCTGTGAATTCTAAAGAACATAGGAACAAAGAGGTAAGATATTGCCTATCAACCCAATGCCCTTCTGATTATGAAAATGTAGAATGACGGTAATGTCACCACTACTACTCGCGACATACAGCCGCCTCGAAAACCGAGACCCGTACCCAGACGGCTGATTCATAACGTGCCAGATTCACAGAACGACGACGACGAAGACGATCAATTCCTTTCCTCCCGCAGAGGTTATCACGAATTGCAATATACTATTCGTGACAGCCCAGACGCCGATGGTGCCATCTTCAAGGGCTTCACTTCATGCATTCCGAAAGCCAGTGACAAGAAGGCTGACATTGAAGATGTTCAGTATAATCCCGAACTGGAAGATCATCCTGAATCCCCTTCGCCTACAACTCCGGCCCTTTCTTGCTCAACGGCTCAACTCCTTTTGCTGGATAAGCAAAACCCTAGATTGGATGAGGAAGACTGTCAATATATTGAAGAAAGCGAACCCAGTGGATCTGATTACGGGGAAACTGTCGCAGCCACCCGTAAAATACGTCAGGAGCGTATCGCCCTTTCAAGACGTGTGGAGGCTGCTGCTGCAACATCTCCTCCATGTTTTACAGCTCAGCAGAAGTCCAAGGGCCATGCTGATCCTGTCAGCGACAATGATTCTTCTGGTGTTGAGGATGATGGCGGTTATGATGGAGAGAATCCAGCTAACGAGTCGTCAGAGAAGCCTGTCAGCAAGAAATCGAAGGATACTGCCGACGTCGCTCGCCTTCTCAAAATGGCCCGTTCATCTGCCGATGCCGCCAATAATCACAACGAGGATGATGAGGCTGATGCTGATGATGATGAGGCTGAGGCTGAGGCTGACGACGCTGATGATGATGAGGCTGACACTGACGCTGATGATGAATTGAACACCCATCGCCGCAAATCTGTACCCAAACCCACAAAAAAGAAGTCAACTCGATCATGTTCATCTGCCGATGCTGCCAATAATTTCGACGAGGATGATGAGGCTGAGGCTGAGGCTGATGACGAATTGGATACCCATCGCCACAAATCAGGTCCCCCTCCCAAAGGTTGCAAAAGAGGCTGCCTTTGCAGCACATCAAGAGTATCTCGACAAGCTTGAAGCCTTGGCTTCTGAATACGACAAACCCATGAAGCTTCTCCTCCAACTTGTCGCTCAAGAAGTCAAGACGAGTCATCGTCTCAACCCTTGGTCAGCCTTCCAGCATTGGTACACTCGCTTTGGTATTGTCAAGAAAACAAAAGATGGTATGTATCTCCAATGTCCCTACCGTGCTAGAAGCTGATGTAAATACAGTTTCTGCACAAGCATGGGCTAAGTTCGTTGCGAAGCTTTATAATCAGGAGCTCAACTCTCTGGGAGAGAACCCTTCGCAGCAAGACATTCATGAGCATTTCAAGGAACAACTCGATTATTATCGCAGTGTTGTTGTGGCATTTTTGGAATCCAAGCGAGACGACGGAAAGTTCCCACAGGTGATAAAGAAAGTTGATGAGCCATTTATCAAACTAGTATGTTATCGCTCTCTTAACATCCTATCTCCCTCATACTAACACGTGTTTTAGGCCACCCGAGCTTACAAGGAGACTGGGATTCAAGTCTTTGGATTTGCCATTGACGTCAATGCCAATTCAACTTCAAGCTTGGCTTGGGGTGGTAGCCGTGAATACGAAAAGCTTCGTGAACATTACAAGTCATCAGTTGAGACCCAGCTGAGAGATTACGAGGGGATGTTCAAGATGGCAGAGATGGACCAGCGAATGGCAGCATCCTCAAACAGTCCATTGATACATGTCGAGCCGAAGTCCACTGAGAATAAGTGTGATTGCCTTATGCGAGTTCTTGGTGAATTTTTGCGAAGTGATCTGAGTAAGTTGTTTCTTTTCACTGTCGCAAAGGCATCGTTTAACATTGCTACATTAGTCGAAATCTTAACTGCCCACAACGAGGAAGGTGGCAACATGAAGAAGGTTACAATGAATTGGTCATGGACAGACTTCGCGTACAAGAACGAGGTCACCATTATTGGATGGGGTCTTGTGAACGACTTTCCCCAGGAAGGATTCACCTTGAAGGGGAAGGGGAAGGGGGAGGGGTTCTTCCAACAGATTGTTCAGTCCCGCGTTGATGAGTATAAGTGGAAGAGGGGAAGGCAGGTTAGTGATGATGAGGAGATTGATACGGACACATCTCTGAAATCACCGTATGTTCGAATTGTGTCGTGGACTCCAGGTAAGCTTGATGTCCTTTTTTTTGTATTATCTTGCATCTAACACTACATGATAGATCAACAAAAGCAACGACTGATTAAACAGCAAGATATTCCCCTTGTTGTAGACATAACGGGGAAGGTTTTGTTGACTGTTTACAATTCGAAAGTCTGGGCCAAGTCAGCCAAAGCCACTGGCCATAAACCTCACAAACCGGTCGGAACAGACAGCAGCGATGAGGAAGATTTTGCAGGACTCGCCACCAACCCTCCTTATCACCGTCCAACTCATAATCCTTGCCCAACCTTGCCTCACTCTCAAAGTTACCTGCAACGTGTGCCCAGCAACCGCTCCCCACAGTCCCGATCTTCAATGGACCCTCGTAATCAAGGTGGTTACCAACAACATGTCCCCAGCAACCCCGGTCCACGCTCCCCTCACTCCCGAACTTCAGTGGATTCTCGCGATCGCGGTGGTTACCAACAACGAGCAGATGCTGACTCCAGTCTTCGCTCTCCTCACTCACGATCTTTAGCAGATCCCGGCAATCATGGTCTGGACTACCCACGAGCATCCACCAACTCCGGTCCACACTCTCCTCGTTCACAATCTTTGGCAGATTATTGTGATCGTGGTCAGGACTACCAACGAGCACCCATAAATTCCCGTGCCCGCTCCGCTCACCCTCGATCTACAACAGATCCTTATGATCGAGAACAAACTCACCAATGTTGGGATCCTGCAATTCTACCACAGATGAAGAAGCCTTTTCAGCCAGATCCGGTGAACCATGATCGTCGTGGCTACAATCGAAACTTTTACACTGGCAGGGAAGATGATGAATATCGACACACCCGTGATTTCACCCCTGGGCACAATCAGAGTCGCTACCATGAAATTGATTCTGATTATTGTGGTGACACCCATGAGGCACCCAATCCACCTCCACTCAACCACCAGCGTACCAGTCACAATGAGGATGGCCATCGTCATCCTGATCGATACAATGCAGGCCCAGCACGCAGTCACTATGCCGTAGAAGACCCTCGCAATCTCGCAAAGCGGTCTTACAACGAAGAGGATGTGGGACATCCTGTCATGGGTGCTTCTTACCCCGAGCCACCTCCAAAGAAGCGTAAGATATCGCAGCTGGATGACAGCGCTATCCGCAAGGTTGCTCCCTTGCCAGCATGGTGAATCCCATCTGGTGGTCACCCGACCTCTCCAAACAATGGCAGGCCAGGCTCTTCAAAGGATTCGTCGAGAGGTTATCCTCCAAACGGAAGGCGCTAGTTTCTGAATATTTCATTCCCTAGTAGTCTACTTGGTTATCTCTTTTGCTACCTTATGTTTTCAAGTATGATATATGATTGCTATGTTTTACTGAGTTCTATGCACTGTATGTAGTATGTTATCCTTACAAAGGTTGATTTCCATGAATGACAATCACCTTGGCAATTTTCTATCTGTTTGCGTAAGTTACAAGTACCTGTAGTATGTTAGTATCTATGTGCAGCACCAACCAGCATTGCAAATGCAGGTGAAGGTTTGTAGTTCCTTCTATCAACATCCTCAATGAAAGCTGCTGTCAAAGCAGTGTGAAATTTGGGGCCTTCAATTCAAATCATATATAAACCTTCTTCCTAAATCAATTGAACTTCTCCTTATCATTGATTAAATATATATGAAAGTGCTAACTACTTTTAAAGCATGTACATGAAATATACCAGTTCATTTATTCAAGTTCTCTCCCCATGCTGATAAGATGGACATTTAAACAAAAATCCATGAATTAAGTTATTAACTTGGGTACTTTGATCCTTGGGAGTCCCATTGTACCAGAAAAAAATTAGATGGGAATCCCTTAGTTAAAGGAATCCCATGGAACAACTCCTAAGGGACTCCCACATCACTTGGATTCCCAAGACAGGAGAGGCCAATTATGGAAGTCCAGAAGAATATCAGGGGAATCCCAAGGGAATACCTGGCTACCCCCAGGGGAATCCAATAAATAGGTGGGATATACCATGGTATTGGCCCCTCATAGGGTAGTCTTATTGGCATGGACTAACTACCCTAAGAGGGTACCTTTAGGTGGTTGCCTGAAGTGATTGCGGACAAGAATTGCGCATACTTGCCATGGTAAATCCCTCCTTCATACCGTGTTGATGGATCATGTACTATTAATCTGAATTTGTACTTTTTGAAGGTTTCATCGGCCAACCAATACGGAACTGCCTCTGGCGGCGTTTCGTCCCCCTCATCCTCGTCTTGCCGAGGTGTTCTTGACGAAGGGTCCCATGCTGGACTTCCTGGTATATCTGTGGGGAGTGGAAGAGGAGTCGAGCATATGAGAGATGACGGTCCTGCTTCTTTTACGGTGGGAGCTGTCAATTGGGATATGTTGCGAAGTTCAGAGAGTGGCCCCAAAAGCATATCGTTTTTCTGGCTGCGAAAACTATGAGTCAATTGAGTCAAAATGAAAGATGAACTTACAGAATGCGTAAATGGATGAGAGGAAAACATTCGACTCTCATTGTGGATATAGCTGTAGCATTCAGCTCAACCTGTGCGTCCCCTTGCGGGGTCGTAGATTTGATTCTTCCGTGGTAACCTTTAAAATTCCTGTGAACGACACCTACTTCTTTGCCTTCATATCGGCGGTTAGGATTTTCATTTATTCTGACTTTCCGGCCTTCATCGGGGTCCTGCTTCCTTTTTTTGTTGATCGTTTTGACGATTGCATACTGCCTGTTCGGGGGTGGGGGTGGTATTGGACATATTGTTGTCCACACAAATGGCGAAGAATAAAATTTGACCTTTGAACACGATGTCCTAACCTAAACAGGGTAAGCTATAAGTAAGGACCTCTCGACCCGTAAACATTACCTCTTTCTCCTGCGAAATGTTGACAACAGAAATTTTTTTGGATCGCCTTCACTTCCAGATTCAACAGCCGTCACCCATCCCATAAACCCGGGATTCGGGTCTGTCATAATCTGGACCTCATCCCCAATCTGGAAGTTTCTTCGTAGATAGGGCATCAAAATCCCCTGAGTGACGCCCTGTGTGGGTATAGTGACCGA
>NW_001889874.1:442648-450335 GCF_000143565.1 Laccaria bicolor S238N-H82 | reverse complement strand
AACGAGAATCTTAACCTGATCTCCGAAACGGAGACACTCTAGCATGATTCTGTCCCGAGTTTTAGTCAGAACTTTCTCTGGAACATCGTAAGAAGGCTTGAACATCTCCAGTTCAGCGATGGTGGGCATTGCCTCCGCTGGGATGTAAGAGTTTGTGTCGAGGTCATTGAGAAGTAGGTGACCACATTCGCAATATAATTGTTCGTGACCTTTTGGATCCGTGATCTGGAACCGCCAATTTCTTGCAGAAACGCTGCTAGGACCGAGAAGGTGTCCCACTTCAAACACATTCATTAACTTCTGTGGAGGGCGTCCAGAGGTTTTCTTGCTTTCAGTAAAGTTGTGCCGTGGGACAACAGCGACGTCGATCAGGAGAGACCGCTCGTCAACATGTTTTATCAGGGCGATATCGCCTTTGTATAGTCTCGGACGCCGCAATCTGACCCAATGATGGAGCGTTGGAGTGTAGGTGTTCCCTTCGGTCAAGCACTTCAGGTAGTTATCACCAGGAACGGGTTTTGTTTTGTTGGGAGTAACATGGGGGACATGACATTCATATTCTCAGGTAACATATTGTCTGAGCTGGGCAGGTTCTCTGTGAGCAATTCCATGTCATCATCATGTTCAAAGCTATCTTCCAAAGGCAGATTCAACACAAAAGCATTCCTGATGGTCTGCTCTCTGGCCATAAGATTAGCCTGAAAATCCTTCTGTGTTGGCACTATTTTGCTGTGAGATTGACCAGCATTGTTGGGGAACAGCTAACCTTTCAGGGATTCCACTTCAAAAATATCCATTGCAGATGGGTCCACAATTCAATGGCTTTGTGCTTTTGTTCGGTGAGCAAGGGTCATTAGTGTTCGCAGGTCCAGTTCAGTCCGGTTTTTTGCCCTGAAAACAGGCAACCACAGACCGCAACCGGTCTAGGACTGACCCAGATATTGAGGGAACTGAACCGGACCACCTAGGACCGGTAGTATGTTCGAAAGGCCGGATTGTGTTCAAAAATTATCAATTTAGAAATGAAGATATCACCTTTGGGACTTGAACCCCGGTCCTGACTATCGGCTGCTGTAAAATATACTGACTGATGTTGTCTTGGACAAGTGAATTTGCCTATAAAGATAACATGGTAGACATATAAACTGAGCAGGAACGACCGGGTCTGGCTCAAGCAACCATGCTCGGCTGCCTAAAATAAAAGCGAAGGGGAAAACAGATACCGATCCATCTTGAAAAGGGGTAAAAGGTTGGCTGATCCAGAGTTCATGAATTGTCCAGTTTCGTTGGCCGACTGGGTAGCTGTATCCATTTGCTCGATTAATCAGCCGAACCATAACTACAATAATGTGAATCCCACCAGCTGACCCCTCAAATCAGAATTTAAGGCCCTCGGCCAATCACGAACCCAGGAACATTCAAAACTGTCAGCCGACCTTGCAAAGCTATCATCCATCAGCTGATATACCACCTACTTCTCTCTGGGCTTACTTCCTGCTGATCCGGCTGTGCTAAATTTACGTCACTGGCCGACCCTTCGCTACCTCAATAGTGGGGATGACATCGGCCAATTCATCAACACAGGGTCATTATCCCTCATCGGCCCATAAGCAGGCTCCATCAACTATGGCCTGTTTGTATGTTCAGGGCTCTCAGTGTTGGTGGGTGATTCCTACTAACTGCCCTGTCATGCTCTGCTTCATGTAGGAAAAAGTGAAAAAAAATGGGGTTTTGAGAGTTTTATAGATACTTCATGTGAGGGTCTAAAAAAATGTGGAGAATTAAGTACTTGCTAACTGAAGTATATGGAGCTTTGAATCATATCTATTGGATCAGTGGTTGTTGAGATATAGGTGTAAGAAAAGGGCTTGTTTTGGTCAAATAGTGTGAAATATGGAAGGGATCTCAACATCAGATCTTAAAACCAAATCTAAATGTCAGATCTTATCATACAATATTACCATCCTTAACACCTAAAAACACTACCCAAGTATTTCATAATCCTTATGCTGCGCACATCCAATTTGTTCAATTTTGTTTCCACAAGTCAATCACACTTCACTTTTGCAACACATTTCACACAGCTCGAACTCACTCAACCTGCACACTACAATATATCCTCACACATCAATTGTATTCAACCTGCATCAAATATGATGCACAGGTCGAGTGTGTCAGACTTGTGCACATCTTCTTATCCACATCAAATATTTCATTGTCCAACATAACATGTGCAGGTCAAATATGTTTGACCTGCATCCAAATATTGTGTGCAGGTCAAGTGTGTTCAACTTGCGCACATGTCCACATCAGTTATTTTTTATTATCTACCTGATACAAAAACAGATCTCAAATTTCACCTTACTTTTTAATGAATTTCATCATGCCCTTTCCTAAATTCATACATTTTAAATGCATTAACCAATACTTTATCAATTTATACCATTTAATCTGCAAGCCTTTTTACTCATTTTTCTAACCAGACTGTAATGCCAACCTGAACCCTCTGCTCTAAAACCCTATAGAATCTGTTGTATATCTTTAACAAAAAATTAAAATTCAAAGAGTGAGGTAAGTAGATAAATAAAGACAGTTCCAAGACAGCAAACAAGCTACCAGTTTAATGATGATGACCCAACATTCAACAGCAGACACTTCTCTCAATGATGCCATTCACGGCATGCAGAGTCTTGTGTTACCACAAGTATTAGTTACCTTACCCCACTAATACTGAGCCCCCCGACCATACAAACAGACCATAGTTGATGGTGCCTGCTGATGAGCCCATGGATCAGTTGACCCCATCAAAGGTGGACCGGCCATCAAGACTCTCTTAGGACTGGTACTGTGCATCGGCTGAGAAGTGTACCCCATGAATTGACATAGCTAAAAATGCCTTGGATCCTGGGTCAACCAATCTCTTCATGGATTGGGCTCAACATGTGTCATGGGTCAGCTGAAGAGCTCTAAATCCCATGCATTGTGGATCAGCACACAGCCGTCTCATTTTTATTTGCCAAGTTTACCTCGGCTTTTCATTGCCGGTCATCATGCAGTTTACTGGGTCGGGTCCATCACCTACCAAGAAGCCGAGCACGGTGACATGGTCAGTCAGCTAGTACCCCATGAATTAAATATGCCTTGGATCCTGGGTCAACCCGTCTCTTCATGGAATGGGCTCATGTGTCATGGGTCTGCTGAAGAGCTTTGAATCCCATGCAGCGTGGATCAGCCCAACCTGGTCCCATCCAGTTGACACTATACGGCCGAGTTTCGTCTTCACTCTGCTCAAACATTACCTCGGCTTTTCTTTGCCGGTCATGGTCCAGTATTCGGTCATGCAGTTTACTGGGTCCATGACTTCCCAAGAAGCCGAGCACGGTGACGTTCACAAGGCAGTGAGATATATTATGCACACCCCCGGTTCAAAATCCCTACCAAGTTTATACCGACCAATGTTTCTTGTAAACATACCCATGTNGGAACGGGTCTGGCTCAAACAACCACACTCGGCTGCCTGAAATAAACGCCAAGCTGTTACTATGCTCGTCTCCATTGGACAAAGTTGCTCCAAGATCCCCCCGCTTTTCTCTGCCGGTCACAGTTTACTGGATTGTGAAAGAAGCCGAGGCCTTACTGCTTTCATTATTATGTCCACCACAGGACTTCATATTAAATATGCCCAAAAAAAACTTGAAGATTGTCCAAAAAATATACATGTATGCTACTAACTATTAAGTAGACGGAGTTTGGACAGTTTGGACATCATTGTTTGTAACTTGCTGGCAGTCAGATTTTTGAATCCTCACCAAGTAGAAGACTTACTCTGTGCAGGGGTTTGAAGTGTGGGTTCGAGTTTCTGTAGCCGAGGTGACTTCCTATTACCCCCAATGTAAGGACCGGGCGAACTTGCCCGGGTTGGAGGAATTGGGTTTGGTGCCAACAGAAGGACCGCTGGGCTCTCAGATGCTGGAGGCAGAAAGATGGCCGGGGTTGGAGAGACTTGCGCGTGATCGGTTGAAACTGGGTTTGGCAGAACGACACCCGGGGTCGGGGAGACTTGTACCTGCTGGCTTTTCTGACCACGGTCGGGTGAGACTGAGCGATCGGTATTGATGCCAGTGTGCTTCTTCTCCTTGTTGCCGAGGAACTGGATAATGAGCGATTCCAGACTTGATTGGCGAGCACCGAGCCGCAGGTTGAGCTCCGAAATAGTAGTGACTGATTTGGTGAGGTCGTGGAGCGTTAGCTCAGCAGTTTCAATGTGGCTTGCAAGTTTCTCAAAGCCCCGGGTGAGACTCTCTTGTAACGCAGCTGGCGTAGTCTCCCACTTGTTCTCCAGTGTCTTGACGGCTTCCCTCACCTCGGCTTCCAGTCTCTGGTGATCACTTCGGATGGACTGCAAATCTTCTTGTGTTTCCTTCCAACGCATGTGGGCAGACTCTTCAATACGGTCCATCCGGCAAGTCGCTCTGGTGATTTTTTCTTCCTGAAACCAAACGGAGGTCTCTAGACTTGCAATTTTCTCCGACAGAGGACGGCTAGCCAAATCTTGATCTTGAATACACCGGGTAATCTCTTCGAGCACCAAAAGACATTGTGACAGGGTCACGGGTGAGTCAACCGCCGGGGGGAGAAGGGCACTTGCATCAATATCTTGTTTTTGGACCACAAATGCCGAATACTCTCGCATAGTAGGGGTAGACGACTCCATGACGCTGACTTGCGCTTGTTGGTCTCGGAGTTTCTGCAGGAGGTCGGCTTGGCCATGAGCAAGTCTTCTGATCTCCTGCTGCATCGTCTGCATGTCGAAGTTCGGTGGGGGGCTCAAGGACCTAAAGTCAATCTTCTTCTGATAGAGTGCCGTGTCAACTAAGTTTTCAAGTTGAGAATCATGGGAAATGAGAAAACAACTTGAAACTTATGATGAACCTCCTTGGGATCTGGTGGGCTGACCTGCCAAGAACGGGATACCGAACGTGAACCTTCTGGCCGGGACGTGCGCTCAACAGATGGGGGTGTAAAGCTTTGTTGGATATAATTGACAGCCAAGCCCAATTCTATAAACGAAGTCAGCAAAGAATAACGAGTTTCATGAATTTTTTACCTGGCCGCATTGCTAACTCGGGCACGATCCAATCCATCTCACTGGCTGGCGGCCCAATCTCCCAGCCCTTTCCTTTGTCAGTGTTGGTACCGACCTCGGTCTCAGTGCTCTTGAAAATCGCCGATGTGTGTGGTGTGGGTGGCTCAATGATTATGGTGGGAGTCACCCGGCCCACGTCTTTGTCGGCTTTTGGAATGGCACCGACCTCGGTTTCCTCATGTTTGACTTCGGCCATCTCTATGTCGATACCACCCTCGGACTTCCCCTTTCCCATTGTCAGACCAACCTCCATGTCCACGTCAATTGCATGCTCCACATCATGCCCGACTGCGGCCATTTCGACATCCTGCTTGCCCTTCTCTTTGACATCCTGCTTCACCTTCTTCACCTGCGGCTTCTTTGACCTCGCTTTCTTCCTCACGATCTTCACTTGGGCATCTCCCCCGGAGACTGTGGCCGTTTCAAGATCCTGCAACCCCTTTTGGATCTCGTCTTCGACCTCACTGTCGGTGTCCTTTTTGTTGGTTACTGCATATGTGCAGGTCGTCTTACCCGTACTGCAGGTGAAGCAGGATCCTTGTTGTGGGGGGGAACGGATAGCGCATGGAACAATGTCTCGATCTTGGCGTTTGCTGCAGGCCTCACAGGGGATATCCGCAAGCTGATAATTGCCTTTTGCAATCGCAGCATTCTGATTTGCAAGACGTTCGGCAGTTTTGGCTTGCCTTAAAGCGGCCATGGTGGTCTTGGGAGGACCGGCGTCGGGGTCTAACTTGGGCCTTCGGATGAGACTGAAGCCGGCACTGGGTGTCATGCGGGAGAAATGGGGCTGGGACTTGGGTTTAACCGCCTTTGCTTCCCCACCAACTGGTCGAAGTGACTCCGACTTCGGCTTCAATGTTTCCTCATCACTGCTGCTGTTGATGAACTCCGCGCTCACGACTCTGGTCTTCTTTGGCCTGGCTTCGATCGAGTCCCCTTTTCTTTTTTTGCTTTGGACTGGGGCAGCGGTGTCGTTAGGAGTCACCTCTGATTGTGGCTGGGCGCTGGACCCGGCCTCGGGTTTCCTTCGCCCAGACTTCGTCTTACTCTTGGACTTCGTTTTAGCCGCTGGCACAGGATCGGTTGATTTTGCCTGACGCATTGGTTTTGTTGGGGCCGGGAGCGATGATGAAGCTGTCGGTACCAGCAATGGGGGAGTTGGGACTGTGACTGGGAGCAATGAATCGGTCGAAGATGGAGGTAAAGGGGGAGAGGGACCGGCATAACCTTCCATAAAGAAGGTAGGGGTGGTGGGTTGTGGGATCGAGAACATTTTGGTCCAATCAACCGATGGTCCCGCTTGGGCCATTTCCGTGTACGCCAAAATCCAAGGGTGGTTGAGCCACTGGGCCGGGTTATACCACATGTTCTGAGGTCTTAGCAGTGCCCCCCCTATTCCTGCAGGAATCCGGTCATTCCAGTGGAATTCCGGTGGATTCCGGTGGAATGGAATTTAGCAGAAGGCCCTGCTAAATTGTTTATTCCGGTGTTTTCCATTCTGGTGGAATTCCGGTGGATTCCGGAATGTACACCGGAATGTTCCCCGGAATGGTCTTCCCCGGAATGGGCAGGAATGGTGTTCCCCGGAGTGGGCAGGAATGGGATTCCAGTCCAATCTGTTTATTTTATTTATTTGTTACTGTATTATAGTTTATTTATTTTCAATGGATCACAAACAATGTTTGTTTGGTGAACATGCTCACCAAACATGGCCACCCTCTTCTTCCACCACCACCACCATGCTTGTCACCGCCGCCAACGCCACACTATCACCGTCACCCCTAGCCACCACCACCCACATCACTTTTCTATCACCCATGACCACGACACGTCACACCCCGCCCCTGAAAACTCCCCAGCGTCCATGAAACGGCCATAGCACCCACGAAAATGCCCCGGTGCCCACAAAACCCACACGCCGCCCACGAAAACGTCCCAGCGCCCACTGAAAAATACCCAGCACCCATCAAAAGACAAGAAACGACGCCCAGCAGACACAAAACGATGCCCAACAGACACAAAACGACATCCAATGGACACAAAACAACGCCCAGCGCCCATAAAACAACCACGGATGACGACGATGGATGACGACGACGGACGATGACGACGGGATAACATGTGCACGCCAACGACGACGACGCCCACGACGACGTGTCCACGCCAACACGTCTATGCCAATGACGACATGTCGTCGCCAACACATCTACAACACCCAGCACCCACACAACGATGCTACGGACGACGACAACGACGCGACGACGTATTCACGCTAACGTATCTACAACCATGTACACTACACCACCCCTCCCCCTCCCTCACTCCCCTCCTTCCCCTCCCCATCACCCCATCCCCTCCCTCCCCTCTCCATCACCCCCTTCCCCATCACCCCCTTCCCCTCCCTCCCCTCTCCATCACCCCCTTCCCCATCACCCCCTTCCCCTCCCTCCCTTCTCCATCACCCCCTCTCCACCACTTCCTCCCCTCTCTATCACTCCCTCCCTATCCACCACTCCCTCCATTACTCTCCACCCCTCC
>NW_001889874.1:441132-442598 GCF_000143565.1 Laccaria bicolor S238N-H82 | reverse complement strand
GATCAGGACATGTACTGGTAATCTACATGAGTTCAGAGGATTCCAGTGAAATTCCACTGGATTCCAGTGGAATTCCTGTGGATTCCTGTGGATTCCTGTGGATTCCTCTGGAATTCCACAGGAATGACTGAATTCCTGCAGGAATAGGTGGGGCACTGTAAAGTACTGATAATATCCAAGAGATACAATTATTGAAAATGGCACTTCAGTCACCCATTTTTGGGTACCTATGAGGTACATCAATTCCTTGATTTAGGGTACCTTGGGGGTACCCATTCCGGGGTGGTATATGAGCTCCATACCAATACCATGGTACCATGGAATGGAAAACCCATACCATACCCCACTCATACCAATACCATGTTACCATACCATACCAATACCATGTCACCATACCATACCATGTCCTGTTATACCATACCAGATGGTATGATGTCACTTCATACCATCATACCAAAGCTGTCATAGGGTGTCTGGGGTCCGTTTCCAAAATATATAAATTATTTCTGCAGGCTGCAATACTGGTCCATTGGGTGCCATTTTTTGTGGGGTAAACTGACTGCAGCCAAACAGCTGGAGGCTTGTAGTCTGCTTTTCTGATATTCTCCTTGTATCTATCTAGGTAGATGGGGATATAGCTCAATGTTTCAGAGCAACTGAATTTAACCAAATAGCCATCATTCAGCCTTTGTCCCCTCCAGGGAATTATATGATGATGAAATACAAAGTGAGAAGAGGTTACACTGAGATGTCAGAATTCATGCCCAGGTTGTGTTTTAACTGAGCACAAAGTGCTCTGACTTTCCCTTTGACCAGCTTCAGTCATGTTCTCATCATCCCCATCTACCTAGATAGATACAAGGAGAATATCAGAAAAGCAGACTACAAGCCTCCAGCTGTTTGGCTGCAGTCAGTTTGCCTGAAACATCAGGTCTACCCCCATATACCTACATAGATAATAGGAGACTACAACATATCAGAAAAGCAGACCACAAACTTTTGTAATGAAAAAGCGGACACTACAAACTTTTATAATGAAAAAAGCGCACACTACAAGCCTTTGTAATGAAAAAAGCGAAGACTACAAACTTTGTCATTAACACAACCAGAAGACTACAAACCTTTGTAATGAAAAAAGCGCACACTACAAACTTTTGTAGTCTAAAAAAGCGCACACTAGTAATTTTGTAGTGAACACAAGCAGAACACTACAAACATTTGTAATGAAAAAAGCGCACACTACAAACTTTTGTAGTCTAAAAAAGCGCACACTAGTAATTTTGTAGTCTAAAAAAGCGCACACTAGTAATTTTGTAGTGAACATAAGCAGAACACTACAAACATTTGTAATGAAAAAAGCGCACACTACAAACTTTTGTAGTCTAAAAAAGCGCACACTAGTAATTTTGTAGTGAACACAAGCAGAACACTACAAACATTTGTAATGAAAAAAGCGCACACTAGTA
>NW_001889874.1:440283-441082 GCF_000143565.1 Laccaria bicolor S238N-H82 | reverse complement strand
CAAAAGTTTGTAGTGTGCGCTTTTTTCATTACAAATGTTTGTAGTGTTCTGCTTATGTTCACTACAAAATTACTAGTGTGCGCTTTTTTAGACTACAAAAGTTTGTAGTGTGCGCTTTTTTCATTACAAATGTTTGTAGTGTTCTGCTTATGTTCACTACAAAATTACTAGTGTGCGCTTTTTTAGACTACAAAAGTTTGTAGTGTGCGCTTTTTTCATTACAAAGGTTTGTAGTGTTCTGCTTGTGTTCACTACAAAATTACTAGTGTGCGCTTTTTTAGACTACAAAAGTTTGTAGTGTGCGTGTTTTTCATTACAAAGGTTTGTAGTCTTCTGGTTGTGTTAATGACAAAGTTTGTAGTCTTCGCTTTTTTCATTACAAAGGCTTGTAGTGTGCGCTTTTTTCATTATAAAAGTTTGTAGTGTCCGCTTTTTCATTACAAAAGTTTGTGGTCTGCTTTTCTGATATGTTGTAGTCTCCTATT
The DNA here is from genome assembly GCF_000143565.1 of Laccaria bicolor S238N-H82. Classification (NCBI taxonomy): domain Eukaryota; kingdom Fungi; phylum Basidiomycota; class Agaricomycetes; order Agaricales; family Hydnangiaceae; genus Laccaria; species Laccaria bicolor. Next base: position 440,597 of record NW_001889874.1, on the reverse strand, counting down.
ATCTATGTAGGTATATGGGGGTAGACCTGATGTTTCAGGCAAACTGACTGCAGCCAAACAGCTGGAGGCTTGTAGTCTGCTTTTCTGATATTCTCCTTGTATCTATCTAGGTAGATGGGGATATAGCTCAATGTTTCAGAGCAACTGAATTTAACCAAATAGCCATCATTCAGCCTTTGTCCCCTCCAGGGAATTATATGATGATGAAATACAAAGTGAGAAGAGGTTACACTGAGATGTCAGAATTCATGCCCAGGTTGTGTTTTAACTGAGCACAAAGTGCTCTGACTTTCCCTTTGACCAGCTTCAGTCAT
>NW_001889874.1:437549-440233 GCF_000143565.1 Laccaria bicolor S238N-H82 | reverse complement strand
GAATTCCACTGGATTCCAGTGGAATTCCTGTGGATTCCTGTGGATTCCTGTGGATTCCTCTGGAATTCCACAGGAATGACTGAATTCCTGCAGGAATAGGTGGGGCACTGTAAAGTACTGATAATATCCAAGAGATACAATTATTGAAAATGGCACTTCAGTCACCCATTTTTGGGTACCTATGAGGTACATCAATTCCTTGATTTAGGGTACCTTGGGGGTACCCATTCCGGGGTGGTATATGAGCTCCATACCAATACCATGGTACCATGGAATGGAAAACCCATACCATACCCCACTCATACCAATACCATGTTACCATACCATACCAATACCATGTCACCATACCATACCATGTCCTGTTATACCATACCAGATGGTATGATGTCACTTCATACCATCATACCAAAGCTGTCATAGGGTGTCTGGGGTCCGTTTCCAAAATATATAAATTATTTCTGCAGGCTGCAATACTGGTCCATTGGGTGCCATTTTTTGTGGGGTAAACTGACTGCAGCCAAACAGCTGGAGGCTTGTAGTCTGCTTTTCTGATATTCTCCTTGTATCTATCTAGGTAGATGGGGATATAGCTCAATGTTTCAGAGCAACTGAATTTAACCAAATAGCCATCATTCAGCCTTTGTCCCCTCCAGGGAATTATATGATGATGAAATACAAAGTGAGAAGAGGTTACACTGAGATGTCAGAATTCATGCCCAGGTTGTGTTTTAACTGAGCACAAAGTGCTCTGACTTTCCCTTTGACCAGCTTCAGTCATGTTCTCATCATAATGATATTCAACATTCTTTCCATATATCTGGGGACTCAACTATGTCTGACCATAGCCAACCTTAACATGTCCTCTCTTAAGACAATCTCAGTTTGCCTGAAACATCAGGTCTACCCCCATATACCTACATAGATAATAGGAGACTACAACATATCAGAAAAGCAGACCACAAACTTTTATAATGAAAAAAGCGGACACTACAAACCTTTGTAATGAAAAAAGCGCACACTACAAACCTTTGTAGTCCAAAAAATGCAAGACTACAAACTTTGTCATTAACACAACCAGAAGACTACAAACCTTTGTAATGAAAAAAGCGCACACTACAAACTTTTGTAGTCTAAAAAAGCGCACACTAGTAATTTTGTAGTGAACACAAGCAGAACACTACAAACATTTGTAATGAAAAAAGCGCACACTAGTAATTTTGTAGTGAACACAAGCAGAACACTACAAACATTTGTAATGAAAAAAGCGCACACTACAAACTTTTGTAGTCTAAAAAAGCGCACACTAGTAATTTTGTAGTGAACATAAGCAGAACACTACAAACATTTGTAATGAAAAAAGCGCACACTACAAACTTTTGTAGTCTAAAAAAGCGGAGACTACAAACTGAAGTGGTATTATGTAATGACTTTCCCAATTGGGAAATATGCGAACATCGTCATGAACAATGACAACACTAAGCTAGCCACTAACTCTTGTGGCCCAAAGAGCATGGGAAACAGTTCCCAACCTAAATGCGCACTGTGCCTGACATTAGGTGTGGCAGAAAAAAGTGTAACGCTTTTCCTGATTAGGAAATGGCCCAATTAGGAAATAGTGCGCACATCGTCATTAACAATGACAACACTAAGCTAGCCACTAACTCTTGTGGCCCAAAGAGCGTGGGAAACAGTTCCCAACCTAAATGCGCACTGTGCCTGACATTAGGTGTGGCAGAAAAAAGTGTAACGCTTTTCCCAATTAGGAAATGGCCCAATTAGGAAATAGTGCGCACATCAAAGCGCACACTACAAAGTTTTCTAACTAAGCTTGTCTTTTCTAATGAAAAAAGCGGACACTACAATTTTTGTAGCCTTACTTTGGTTAAAGCTATTGGTAAATATATGTAAACAAACTTCGAAATGAGGGTTTTCTGCCTTCCTCTGCATAGATTATGGTTCCTGTAATATTTTAAGCATCTATCCCATCAATCTCTTTTTCATTGAACATAGCCACACCTTCCATATTTAGAAATTCACACTGGATCCTGAGAACAGCACCTCAAACATCAAACAACATGGTATGGTATGGGAGTGGAGTACCATGGTATGGTATAAGGGTGCAATACCATGGTATGGTATGGGGGTGCAATACCATGGTATGGGGTGTTGTAAGCAAATCTCTGTATGGTATGATTCCATTCCCATGGTATGATCCCATTCCCATGGTATGGTATGATTCCATGCTCATGGTATGATTCCATGCTCATGGTATGATCCCATTCCCATGGTATGGTATGATTCCATGCTCATGGTATGATTCCATTTCCATGGTATGGTATGATTCCACCCCCATGGTATGATTCCATTTCCATGGTATGGTATGATTCCACCCCCATGGTATGATTCCATTTCCATGGTATGGTATGATTCCACCCCCATGGTATGATTCCATTTCCATGGTATGGTATGATTCCACCCCCATGGTATGATTCCATGCCCATGGTATGGTATGGTTCCATACTCATGGTATGATTCCATCTCTATTGTATGATTCTGAAGACATGTGGGATAAGGAATTGGCAATCTGTTCCAAGAGCATCTCCCAAGTTGCTCCCTCATAGGTGAATGTCCATAGCATTTGTTCATATTGCTGTCAATGTCATGGACTTCTTCACCATCCCTGA
>NW_001889874.1:436095-437393 GCF_000143565.1 Laccaria bicolor S238N-H82 | reverse complement strand
CATTGAAACTAAACTACACCTAGGTAGTAAATGTACGAAGACTTAGCGTGGCTCACGGCCATTCAGAAAGTCATGTACGGCAGTTCCCGTGTACGCATCAAAGACTGATGTGTCTGAATGTCACAAGTACAAACATGAGAAAAAGACACATTCTATTATATGAAATATAATAAGAACCCCCTGACAATTAAGAAAGACATTTGAAAACACCTTCGGAGTGTCTCCTGACCTCCGTAATGAAAAGACGAGCCAAGACAAGGCATTTTAATTAAAAACTCGGAAGCGACGGAAGGCCGAAGACTATTGGTAAACGCGTACGCATGCGCAGCAATGCATCAGGAAACATTAATCATTTTGTGATGTCATCTGTCAAACCGGTAAACCGGGCCATAGAAAGAAACACGCGAGATCATGCCAAGCTAAGAATAGCTACGTCGGCTAACTCCACGTACGCATCAAACACTGATGTGTTTGAAAATGAAAGACGCGACACTACAAAATCTGTAGTGTTCACAGAGATAGACTACAAAATATACCACACGTTCATTAAATTTCATATTTGTAATTCGGACCGAAGTATCCCGCATTAAAACACATGTAAAACGTAGATAGGGGTTCCTGGAGTATATAAGGAGCGCACTGGCAGGTCAAAAGGCAAGCAATCGCCCCCCCGTTGACCAGCTAGTTGCACTCCAAGTAGGAACTTAGGAGGTGGACAGTTGTAATCAATTAAAGGAGATTTCTTCGTGGTCAGAAAAGTACAGTGTGAACGAAGCCAGCGTGCTTGGGAGTCAACTTACTTGGAGACTTTTGAATAAGAGGTTTTAAAAACACAGTATCATTTAGACGAGACAGTGTACTCGTACCCTTGGTTTTGGAGTGTAGTGGCATAATAGAAACTCACAGGAGTCATAAAAGTCAATTGAAGTCGTGTTTTGTGTTAATAAAAGAAACTGTGATCAAAGAACTTTGCATTTAAGAGACCAAATTCCCAGAAAGACATATTTTGTTCTATTGAACTATTCTAAACCACACCTTATAATAAAAACCCGTTTTGAGACGAAATCTCTTGAGACTTAAACCTAAGAAGACAAAAGTGGTATTTCTTAATACCAAAGGCCCTCGAACTCGTGCACTGAGATTGTGATAGTGTGTGTGTGTGTGTGTGTGTGTGAGTGAGTGTTTAGGTGTTTAGGGTTTTCCCGACGTGCTTGATCCTTGTTTGCGTGTTTCGCACTTTCACGGTCATCCCCGTGCAACGCGTATCATCTGGAGCCCACCACAAGGGTCTCCTTTTT
>NW_001889874.1:419464-436045 GCF_000143565.1 Laccaria bicolor S238N-H82 | reverse complement strand
GAATGGTATGGTATGGTATGGTATGGTATGGTATGGTATGGTATGGTATGAGGTGGAATGGTATGTGGCATCCATACCATGGTATGATGGAATTGGTATGAGGGTCATACCACTCTGGAATGGGTACCACTAAGGTTCCCTAATTCAAAGAATTGGATAACCTCATAGGTACCCAAAAATGGGTGACTGAAGTGATATTAGGCTACAAATTCAGGCCAGATAGTCCAAACCATCTATTGAAAATGAGTTGAAATAGGCTTTATCCCAGCTTTCCCATGCATCCAAAGCTATTTAATGATACATATCTTTCCCAATCCTTTCTATTAGAACAATATTCATCCAAATCAAACAAAACCACATCTATTGTGATGAAGTGGTCATAGAGAAGAAAAGAAAAGTGGAAATGCTTTCAGGTTTTTGCCACTTCAGTCACCCACTGACAACTGACTGTTAGTCTTGCAAACTCCATGAATACTACGGGACTAAATGTCAGGGTGTATATCTATAGTGTATATATTCTGGGCTTGTATATCTCCACTTTTACCTAAATATATTTTGTTGTCCAATGTCACACTAAATATATTTCCTCACTGGAATGGACTCCAAATATATTTCTTATGCCTGGACCCTGAATTGTGACTGTCACAATGTAGAAATATATTTCTTGTCTGGGATGGACTTGGCATATATTTTGCAGCTAGGGTTGACTAAGGATATATTTTTTCAGCCACAAGGGGTGTCTGGGGTCCTATATTTAAGAGAAAAACTTGGGATTTTTTTAATATAGGGGACAGGGGATTTACCTATTATTTTGTAGACAGAATACCCTCATTGGGATGTTTGTTGACAGATATTTACCAATGGGTTTGACCCATGTGTAGTATATGCATTGATGTGTGCACTATTTCCTAATTGGGAACAGCATTACATTTTTTTCTGCCACACCTGATGTCAGGCACAGTGCGCATTTAGGTTGGGAACTGTTTCCCACGCTTTTTGGGCCAGAAGAATTAATGGCTAGCATGGTGTCGTCATTGTTAATGATGTGCACACTATTTCCTAATTGGGCGACTTCCTAATTGGGAAAAGCGTTACACTTTTTTCTGACAGACCTGATGTCAGGCACAGTGCACATTTAGGCTGGGAACTGTTTCCCACGCTTCTTGGGCTAGAGGAGTTAATGGCTAGCATGGTGTGGTCATTGTTAATGATGATGTGCACACTATTTCCTAATTAAGAAAAGCGTTACACTTTTTTCTGACACACCTGATGTCAGGCACACTGCGCATTTGGGTGGGGAATTATTTCCCACACTTTGGTTTGTAGTGTCTGCTTTTTTCATTACAACACTTGTTTAAGAAAATTGAGATTATATGATGGTGTTGTTGGCCATACTATATGTGTATGCTATGTAAGTAGGCAGGACTACTGGGCAAAATATATTTAACCTATTATTGAAAGCATTTATATTAATGGCTTTTCAGGAATGAAAAAACCCTCAATTTTTAAAGGTTGGAGTTGACTATCTGGCCTCCACTTGGAATTGGAAATCTTAGCAAAAACCTGAAAGCATTTCCACTTTTCTTTTCTTCTCTATGACCACTTCATCACAATAGATGTGGTTTTGTTTGATTTGGATGAATATTGTTCTAATAGAAAGGATTGGGAAAGATATGTATCATTAAATAGCTTTGGATGCATGGGAAAGCTGGGATAAAGCCTATTTCAACTCATTTTCAATAGATGGTTTGGACTATATGGCCTGAATTTGTAGCCTAATATCTCAGGAAAAACCTGGAGAACCACCCCACAAAAAATGGCACCCAATGGACCAGTATTGCAGCCTGCAGAAATAATTTATATATTTTGGAAACGGACCCAGACACCCTATGACAGCTTTGGTATGATGGTATGAAGTGACATCATACCATCTGGTATGGTATAACAGGACATGGTATGGTATGGTGACATGGTATTGGTATGGTATGGTAACATGGTATTGATATGAGTGGGGTATGGTATGGGTTTTCCATTCCATGGTACCATGGTATTGGTATGGAGCTCATATACCACCCCGGAATGGGTACCCCCAAGGTACCCTAAATCAAGGAATTGATGTACCTCATAGGTACCCAAAAATGGGTGACTGAAGTGAAAATGGGCAAATACAGGCCAGTGGCTAGATAATGTCAGAGAGGATAACAGCTTCTAATTTTAAATATAACACTTGCTCCACCAATGTGAAAGACAATGTTGGGCAAGCCATTTGAGTTGGAGCAAAAAATTTGGTCAAGTCTTCGTAGCAGTTAGTGTTTAAAGGTTCAGTTCAGTCCGGTTTTTTGCCCCGAAAACGCGCAACCGTGGACCGCAACTGGTCCAGGACCGACCCAGATATTGAGGGAACCGAACCGAACCACCTAGGACCGGTCTTTTGCGGTCCATGATACCGGTTCATACCGATCCAGACCGGTTTTTTTGCGTATAATTTATTATATCAATATAAACCATTTGTATCTCAACCATGATTACTCTGAAAAATAAACGGGTTATATAAAATAGTAAAGCATATAAATACCCGTCATTCTACCAATTTTCAAGAGATTTAATGAAGATTTGACATAGCTATGACTGAAACTGAATTACATCTCCTAGAGACTCGGGTAAAATATGGATTTGGTTATATCTTTCTCAATTCTTAACTGTTTTTGATGAAACAAAAACCCAATAAAAGGCAATAAACGTGGTTACAAGGCTATGTAACGCACGTGACCGTTTAACCGGTTGCAACCGATTAAAACCGGTCTTTGAACGGTTTTCAAATATTTTCGAAATGAGGCAACCGGCAACCGGACCACCCCCAAATTGGGGCAACTGCAACCGGAAAAAAGACCGGACCATGGTCCGGTTCAGTTCGGTCCACCGGTTTTTTGTGGTCCTATGGACTGAACCTTTAAACACTAGTAGCATTCATGATCTGCAGAGTAAAATGTATCACATCTAGGGCATTTTCCTGTAAGTACAGGAACATTCTCATACATTGAGTGGCCTTTGATAAATGTCACCAAAGGTATATCACAATCTTGAGTACCCTTCTGCAAAGAGTGAGGTTGACATGAAAGTGTTCCACAGATGAAAGAATTTGGGCAGATAACAAGAGCTGGTTGTATTTCTTTCATAGATACCAGAAGGAGTTTACAGATGCAATTTCCTTTCTTATCATAAGAAGAAAGAGATAAGGCAGTGGCAAAATCATTGAGCTTTTTGCAAGTATGCTGGAAAAGTGATTCATGTTGAAAGAAAAGGGATAAAGTACGATCTTCTCCAAGTTTATTTGCAATGGCATTGGCCAAAGCAATTAACCAACCAGATATCTGAATTTTGTGATGGCATATATGTTCACCCATAATCATTGAGCCCTTGTCTGACCCGATTGGCAGGGCAAGTTGTTCAGCTTGCCCCCACCACACAATTCAACCAGAAAAGGGTGGCCTCAAGCACTATGAGATGCATTTTAAGCACAATCACTGTCTAACTCCAATAGTTGTTGTAAATTCAAAGAGTGAGTGTTTCAACCAGCTACCCCATCTCCAAACAATCAGCTTTTTTCTATTTTTTTTAAGAACTGGGTGCTGGCACTGAGATTGGTTGATCGGTCAGGCCGGCAATAGATAAGGAGATATCATGCCTTTTCGATGACTTTACAGCAGTCTCCTGGAGGGCAGTTGAGGGGCATCTTAGCAAGAAACACTCTCTGTCCAAACATGATATCTTGACTAAATATGAACTTTTCCCACCCACCACTGGCGTTTTCATTATTGCATCACCAGAACCCTCTCAACCTCCACCTGCTGCTGTCACCACCACCTGAGGTTTGAGCCACAAGGCCAAGAACACCTTGACTCTCAATTCCGATCAGCTCTCAAGGTGCACCATATGAGTGACACATCAGTAGCTCACCTTCTCCTTCAAGAAGTGCCTCAGCATCTCCTTCCAAGCCATTAGGCTCACCTTCTCCCTCAAGAAGCATATCAGCATCGCTGTTCAGGCCATCAGAAAACTTCAGTGTGCTCCCCTCTCCTTCACCACTTGTGCATCTCGCTTTCTCTCAACCTACCAGCCCACAGCCACAGCATGAGAGGGAGGATGAGTCTATGGGGAGTGGGTCTAGTAGAAGTTTAAGCTGTTTACAGGAAGGTCAGATGGAGGTTAGTAATGATGATGAGGAGGATAGTGATGAGGAGGGGGAGGACCAGGGTGATGAGGAGTGGGAGGAGCAGGAAGTAGATACAGGTGGAGATGAGAAGCATTCTCCAGGGCTAAGTTCTGATGGTGAGCAACACATGGATGTTGATCTGACTGAGGGCTCCATGATTGAATCTACACTTGAGCATCTTGATCTGACTGTTGGTTTGACTGGGGGCTCCATGATTGAACCTACTGCTGTTTTGGCTGGGTACTCCATGATCGAATCTGATCTGACTACTGAGATCTCCATGATTGCACTGGAGGCTCCTAATCTGACTGCTGTGTCAATTGAGAGCTCTATAATTGAACATGCACTTGAGGCTGCTTCTCTAATTGTAGTGGAGTTGAAATGGCTGCCTGACTCTTGTTCTAAATTTGTTGCTTGCAAGGCCACTTCAGTCACCCATGTTTGGGTACCTATGAGGTACATCAATTCCTTGATTTAGTGTACCTTGAGTATTCCAGAGTGGTATATGAGCTCCATACCAATACCATGGTGCTACAGAATGGAAAACCCATACCATATCCCAATCATACCAATACCATGTCACCATACCATACCATGTCACCTCATACCATACCATACCATACCATCATAGCAAAGCTGTCACAGGGTCCTTTTTCAAAATATATAAATTCTTTCTGCAGGTTGCAATATTGGTCCATTGGGTGTCATTTTTTTGTGGAAAGGTTCTTCAGGTTTTTCCTGAGATATTAAGATACAAATGGAGGCTACATAGTCAAATCCATCTTTTGAAAATCAGTTCAAATGAGCTTTATCCCAGCTTTTTCCATGCATCAAAAGCCATTTATTGATACATATTAATACTGCATCCATTATGATGATGTGGTATTTGAGCACTTCAGTCACCCACTGACCACTGACTATTAGTCATGTAATTTCAGTATATATTACATGACTAATAGTAGTACTGTATTTATTTATTGTACTGAATATATCCAGAATCTTTACTGTAAGCCCTTTCTCTTAGCTTTCTAAATATACTGAAATCATGTTGTTTGGTTTGTTTTCATAGAGAAAAACACAAAAAACAAAAGAAAATGCGATGCTTTTGAAATTCCTTTACCTCATATCTCCATAACAGGAGCACTTCAGAATATAATTCAAACAGATTTGGGAAGCTACAATGTAAGGCTACAACTTTCGTTTTCACCATTTTTAGTAATTGGTCATGTGACCATCATCCCAACATCCCATTACATGGACCCTGAAAACTGCCCCCAACATCATCACCAACAGTGAGCAACACCCTAAACTCATCATTGTTCCCTGTATTTTATTGCTATTTTTCATTTAACATAGCCACACCTTCCATATTTGGCAATGGGCAGTGGATCCTGAAAACAGTAGGACCCTACAGCCCCAGGAAAGCATTTACAAACAAAAAGAAATTTATCAATAATACCTCTACTAGTGAAAAATCATAACACACTTTTCTTTGGAACTAGGACCCCAGACACCTCTAGTAGTCTATCCAGAGCCAAAATGTATTCAGTGGTGTGACAGGCAAGTTTGTGACATGTTAACCAAAAAGATTTATTCAGTAGTGAAACCATGAAATATATTTGTTTTAGAGTCTTGGCATCAAAAAAGATTTATTTAGTGCAAAAAAATAGATTCAGTAGTGAAACTATGAAATAAATTTAATTCAGAGTCTTGGCACCAAAAAGATTTATTTAGTGCAAAAAAATAGATTCAATAGTGTGACAGCTGATTTTGTGACATTTTAAGAAAACAGATACAGTAAAGATTCTGGATATATTCAGTACAATAAATAAATACAGTACTACTATTAGTCATGTAATATATACTGAAATTACATGACTAATAGTCAGTGGTCAGTGGGTGACTGAAGTGCCACAAAGCCACTGGAAACCGATGCCAATGTCTTGAACACAGAATTTGCTGAAGAAGCACCCACTCATCCAGATGACTCTGAAGATGAAAATCTCAATGTGGATGTATTTCAAGAAGAATATATTATACAAGACAGCAAGGATGAACAGGATCCACATGAAGACATTGACAATGAGCTTTTATTGGAAAAAACCATGAATGAGGTTTACACGTGTGAGCTCAATTTATTCTCCTCCACCATCACCCCTTGCTAATATTCCATTCTCTAGACTGCCAAGATTGCAACATTGATCAACACTCGACTGACCATGACAATCCCTCCCCAGAACAGGCTGCCACCAGTAATTCACAATTGGTCATCCTGCAAGTGATTTTCATTTTCATCCACTCAAGCGCAGACTAACCATAGGAAATTCTTTTAGCCTCATAAACGAAGAAGAGCCGTGGCTGACAATCAGGCCCACAGGGGGTCGCTCAACCCCATTTTCCTGCCTTCACTATGTTTGGCTCAAAGTCAATTGATACACTCGTGAGGAAACTGGCTCAATGCAATTCAACTCATCAGGGGATGGCCATTTGTGGAGCTTTGGGAGGCTAGGAGCTCCCCTGAAGCAAATTGATATGCACACTTGGGCTGCAGCATGCAAAGAAGCAGACACCAATTTTCGAGACACCGTCCTTTCTCTGGCAATATCAGATGCTGACTTCATTGAGAATTCTACAAGGTTGACACATGAAATCAAGGATGTCGGGATCAGACTTGCACCCCATCAACAAGTCCAAAACCTCAGGTGGATGGGCCCCATACAAAGTCAGCTGAGGAAGTTGGTTTTTGACCATATATCTGTGATAGATGGTGAAATCCAAGTTGACCTTCATCAAGCCAACTGTTGGTTGGAGCAAGAGCAAATGGCCCTTGACTCCCTGGCAAATATCCTTGTCCTCTCCACTGGTGTTAGCTTCTGTGGGTGGCAGTTATCGTCTGTTCGCTTTGATTGTTCAGAATTGATGGACCGGAATGTCTGGATTGTGGACAACACCTTCATTGCTACCCACCCCAAGGCAAAACAGTGCAACAGAGAATTTGTGCCAACACCTGTTGCCTTTCCCAAGAAGTTGTTCTCATACATTGCGGTTTACCTCTACTTCATCCGGCCAGTTGCATGCAATGTCTTAAAAGCCCTTAATCGTGATTTTTCTTATCATTCAAGCATTCTCTGGGCCCATTCCATACCTTTGGAAGGGCATGTTTTGAGAGCATGGAGTGGACGTGACGTGGCATTATGCACAGGAAGGCTAATGAAGAAGCTCACTGGCCTCAGAATAACTCCTTTACTTGCCTGTCAAGTTTCTCAGGCCATCTTCCATGACAAATTCCCCCAACTATTTTCAGATGTCCCAACTGTGCTCAATGAACTATACCTATATGGAAATCGCTGCAGATTCCCCAGCTGGCTGGACCTCCTAACTGAGGCTGCTGTTAAGCTCCTTACTGTTAGTCAGATATGGCAGGCAATGTTAGAGGTTGAACCTGTTTCTTCAATATGGATGCCACTGGTGGAAGGTTGCTGCATCCTTCCATCAGAGAGGAAGGAGAATTGGGAGGCAGCATTCCTGACTGCCAACAGTTACTCTGATTTTTCATAATCCATAGCCATACCTTCTGTATTTGGAGATGTGCTCTGGACCCTGAAATCAATCACATGACCAATTATGTTACTTATCATTTGGATCAATCCTGGGACTAGTCCTGTCTGAAAATCCTCAGGACTGTCTCCAGTCCTCAGGAATACACTCTCACAGGACTCATAAAATGGGTGGCACACCAGCCATTTTAGTGTAATACAACTACATTTAGACCACAATACATATTCAGAAAGAACCAGAAAATCACCCATGGTTCATTCATTTTGCACTCATCTGTATGTCCAACTTTTGAAATGTGTCATTAGTGTTTAAAGGTTCAGTCCATAGGACCGCAAAAAACCGGTGGACCGAACTGAACCGGACCATGGTCCGGTCTTTTTTTCGGTTGCAGTTGCCCCAATTTGGGGGTGGTCCGGTTGCCGGTTGCCTCATTTCGAAAATCTTTGAAAACCGTTCAAAGACCGGTTTTAATCGGTTGCAACCGGTTAAACGGTCACGTGCGTTACATAGCCTTGTAACCACGTTTATTGCCTTTTATTGGGTTTTTGTTTCATCAAAAACGGTTAAGAATTGAGAAAGATATAACCAAATCCATATTTTACCCAAGTCTCTAGGAGATATAATTCAGTTTCAGTCATAGCTATGTCAAATCTTCATTAAATCTCTTGAAAATTGGTAGAATGACGGGTATTTATATGCTTTACTATTTTATATAACCCGTTTATTTTTCAGAGTAATCATGGTTGAGATACAAATGGTTTATATTGATATAATAAATTATACGCAAAAAAACCGGTCTGGATCGGTCTGAACCGGTATCATGGACCGCAAAAGACCGGTCCTAGGTGGTTCGGTTCGGTTCCCTCAATATCTGGTTCGGTCCTGGACCGGTTGCGGTCCACGGTTGCGCGTTTTTGGGGCAAAAAACCGGACTGAACTGAACCTTTAAACACTATGTGTCATAGCCCATTAGTAAACTTTGTAGTCTATTTCTGACTTTTGTAGTGCATTATTCATTTTTGTAGAGGTCTTTATTGTCCCCCTATAGGGGGTTATTTATATGGCTAGGCAGCCATACACCTCCCCTCCAGGATACCAGAGTCCTCCGCCATGTGACCGCACCCCATGTCCTGGGTCACAGGATAACCTCAACATGGTACTGGCTCGCGGCTCCATGTTATGAACCCTCTCCCACATACCCCGGATTTTCTCCACCACCATCTCACACTCACGCCTTCGTCAACAGTCTACCCATGAAAGCAATGTTCACTGCCTGGCAGCCTCCTTCTCTCTTAGAGACTCTGCTGCTCTCCTTGCCGTCTGTCACAGACCTTCTGAAACATCAAATATGCCCTGCTATGCTTGCACAACAGCCCTTCCTGACATCAGAACTCTGATGATTCACATCCAGAATGCACATGCCAGTGGTGCAAAGATATCAGTATGCACCAAGCCCATCTTACATACTCCTACTCCTCAGCACCAGCCCTTACCACAATTACCTTTGCATTTGAACCCCTCCACAATTGCCTTTGGAGAACAACGGTTCATCTGGCTGGATGCCATTTCAGAGAGATTCACTATTCACCCCTATTCAGTTGTCTCCAGTACAACCATCATCTCCCCATTTACCCATGGAGGAACTAACAGTCTCTTTGCCCCAAAATACAGACTGCTACCTCCCCCATGTTGAAGCCACTCCACCAAGGTCACCTTTGCTTCAGAATAACTCCAACTCTCCACCTTTACAGAACTTTCCATCACCACCTCACCACTACCACTATCCTCATCCATCCCAACAGCACTCTCATCCATGTCTTCACTGCCTGCAATCTCTTTCTGGGCAAAAACCCTTTCTATGCAGGTGTATTTGTGAATGTAATGGGCCTGGGGGACTCTCTTAGCCAAGTGTCAGACCAGCATGTGCACACCAAAGAAATAGGTTGCAGGTCATCAAGTTTTATTAGTGGGAGGTGTCAATTTTTAGAGCATGATGACATATCTGGTGTCATCATGTGCCAACCTGACTGCTGTGCCCAGCAACAATTGAACTTGGTTTGAACCTTGGTGAACATGGCCTCAGACTTGGATGTGATGGACAGTTGGCACTTTTAAATGATGCCTGAAGTATAGCATGATAGCAAATAGATTGTCACTGGGTATAACTTGAAAAGTCCCCAATAAAAATACATTTTGCATAGAGCAAGAAAGGTGTGGGGGTTTCACATCCTTGTCCAATAGGACCTCTGTTTATTTCTTTAGGATTTGTTAGTAGGCATGAGAAGTGCCTTGTGAAATATTTTCAGCCCCAACTCACCAAGAAAAATGTCAAGGATTGGTCTAGGATGATTGCTGTATGCAAAATGTACTTTTATTAGGGACTTTTCAAGTTATACCCAGTGACAATCTATTTAGTATCATGCCATACTTTAGGCATCATTTAAAAGACATCCCAAGTCTCCATGGATTGACTCAAAAGGATGGTAGCATTTTTTCTTCTTCCAGAAAAGAAGGACCAATGCTGTAGATACTTCTTTAAACTTGCCTGTCACACCACTGAATACATTTTGGCTCTGGATACACTTCAACCACCCATTTTTGGGTACCTATGAGGTTATCCAATTCTTTGAATTAGGGAACCTTAGTGGTACCCCATTCCAGAGTGGTATGACCCTCATACCAATTCCATCATACCATGGTATGGATGCCACATACCATTCCACTGCATACCATACCATTCTATTCCATTCCATTCCATTCCATACCATACCATTCCATACCATACTGTACCATACCATCATTCCATAGCTGTCACAGGGTGTCTGAGGTGCTTTTTACAAAATATGAAAATTATTTCTCCAGGCTGCAATACTGATCCATTGGGCTCCATTTTTTGTGGAATAGTTCTTCAAATTTCTTCTGACATGACATTTTAAGCTACAAGTGGAGGCTATAGGATGAACTTGATCCTTTGAAATTTCACTTAAAAATTAGCTTGATTGGGCTTTATCCCAGAGTTTGGCCATTTTCACTGTGGATAATCCATCACAAGCCACTTAAAAGTGCATATCTTGCCAGGCCATTTATATTCATGACAAATAAATTAATGTTGTATCCATCACAATGGCATGGGCTCTGAAGGAAAACAAGAATTTTGCAAGACTTTATTTATTGCAAAGGCATGAACTTTAGCCAAATTACTACCCAAGGCAAGATTGCCTTCTTCAGATAGAATATGTTCAAAATTTGCCATTTATGAAAAAGTACGGGGTCATTCCATAGGAATGGGATCATCAAAAAACTTGGATTTGAAATCTCCTCATATCTGCCACTCAGCAGAGCTGAACGTTTGAACACAAGCAGTCAGGGTCCATCCCAAAAGGGAAATATCACCTGGTTTGACTAAAAGTGAAGAAACCAAGACAAGAATGATTTGACCTATCAGGGTCCATGTAATGGGTTGTTGGGATGATGGTCACATGACAAATTACCAAAAATGGTCAAAAACGAAAGTTGTAGCCCTACTATGTAGCTTCCCAAATCTGTTTGAATTATGTTCTAAAGTGCTCCTGTTGTGGAGATATGAGGTAAAGGAATTTCAAAAGTGTCGTTAAAAAGGTATGAGGCTGTCTTATCTTCACTCCCAACTGTGTCTAAAGGCGGAGAGCAGTGTTCTGCCATTAGGTTGAACCTGGTCAGCGGCTTGTTTCTTCCTTGATTCTTGGGTATTCACAACTCTAGCAGAGACAGCCTCCTGTGCCCTTGCCCAACATTGATGAATTGAACCCCCCTGTGGGGCGACAAAGGGCCAAAAATTGCTCTTCTGAGTCACAGGAGAAGGCTGCTATGCGTCTGCTGAAAGGTCCGCCAATCTGTGGTTGAAATATGCTCCCACCTATACTCTCTCCCACATCACACTCACTGACCTTATGGAACGAACCAAAAATTGTGACAAAGATGTCGACAAGGCCAACACTATCATCTCTGGGATGCAGGACCTCAAAGCAGATGCCTGCTCTGCAAAATTCATGGACAAAACTGGGAAGACCTTGGCATGTGTCTTTTCCCACAGAATGCAGATGAATGACCAGGCTACAGTGGAAAGAAAAGGCAGGGGGGAAAGGGTAAGTCAAGTAATTTTTTGGATGATGCCGCTTAACATGAATACAGACCGCCTACCCTGGACCCCATAAACGGATGCTGAAGGACGTTCAAGCGTCTAAGTCTGAAGACCAGCACTGGGATGGAATTCCTCTAAGTAAGCGGCATTGACAGTATCTTCGGCCCCTCACTGCCTAATCACAGAGCAACATGCTTTGGAGATATCACCAATGTGCACAAGAACTTCACCAGTTTTTGGCCCCTCACACCAACAAAAGGGGATATCCAGCATCCCAACCAAAGTGTTATGGCTTACAGTCTCGAGCCCCCCCCTGATTGCCCTGAAGATGTGGAATATATTAGGGATGGCATGGGGTCAGCTGAGGAGATGGGGGATGAAAGAATGGGGGTGACACATCTTGTCCACGCATGGCATCAACAAGGCCATCCTGTTTGTATCCTAAATTTCCTGGCCATTGGGGCGCTAACCCTGTTTCAATTAGAATGATCCCATGACCCACTTGTGGGACATGGCTGGGAGTCATGCAAAGGGCAAATGGCTGTTTTGTGATATTTTGAGGGCAGTAGATCTGTTGCCTTGTACCTCAGTGAATGCTTCAAGGTCGCCTTTCCCAATTACTATTCCCAGTACAAGGCTGCCTTTGCAGCTGGTGCCTGGATGACGGAGGACCCTGGGCCTTGGCTGGGGAGGGCCATGGTTTGGAAGTTTCCAGTTGAGACCCATGTGGACAGCTTAGATGACGGGACCTCTTTACTCTCCCCCACCTATTCCTACCGGACTCCTACTGGATTCCTGGAATCCTACTGGACTGGACTAGGACTGGGACAAATTTCATGCTGGCTGATCACCATACAAATTTTGTACCCTAGTCCTAGTGGAATCCTAGTAAACTCCTACTGGAATGATCCCAAACCACCAGGAATTGTGGAATTCTGCTGGATTTTTAAAGAATGGGTATAGTGGAGTCCAGTACAAGGAGTCCAGGAGGAGTTTACTAGGAATTTCCAGGGACAGGGAGCCCAGTGGGACCAACAGTCTGTCACTGTTGTTGTTATTATATAATACAAAAAAAGCACAACATGACAGAATTGAACTCTCAACCTTACAGACGGAGTGGCAAATACTTCATATCAAGCACTTTAACCTAGAAAGGATGTCGGTGAATTCCACAAGTGGGAATTTTGCCCAAACCCAACAACACTCGACAACACCACCATCACCACCCTCTTGCTCACCCACCACGTACACGTTGCCTTGTCACTGCCGTTGCCTCATCAATCACACAACAATGACCCCACCCATGGACACGACAACCACCCACAAACCATGAGTGCCCACCGACATGACAAACAAGAAAGACAAGGGACAGCGATGACCCCCTCCCACCCACCAATGACGACCGTAACACCCACCACCACAAATGACAACTACTGCCCACAAAAAACACCCAGCGCCCACAAACGATGCCCACCGCCCACAAAAAACACCCAGCACCCACAAATGACAGCCGCCGCCCATGCAAACAACAACTGCCACCCACGAAAAACACCCAGCACACACAAACAACAACCGCCACCCACGAAAAGCAGCCCGCCTATGTGTGCAATGACTCGGTGCCCACAAAATGACAACTCAGTGCATCCCTCCTCCCTGTCTCCCTGTCTCCCTCCCTCCCTCTCTCCCTCCCTCCCGCTCTCCCTCCCTCCCTCTCTCTCTCCCTCCCTCTCTCTCTCCCTCCCTCCTTCCCTCCCTCCCTCTTTTCCTCCCTCCCTTCCTCTCTCCACCTCTCTCACCCCCTCCCCTCTCCATCATTTCACTTCACTCACTCCCCCTCCTTCCATAGCTCTCTCCCTCCACCACTCCCTCCATCACTCCTCCAC
Organism: Laccaria bicolor S238N-H82; assembly: GCF_000143565.1. Classification (NCBI taxonomy): domain Eukaryota; kingdom Fungi; phylum Basidiomycota; class Agaricomycetes; order Agaricales; family Hydnangiaceae; genus Laccaria; species Laccaria bicolor. The sequence continues at coordinate 422,271 of NW_001889874.1, read as the reverse complement.
TCCCACCATCACTCCACCACTCCCTCCATCACTCCACCACTCCCTCCCTCTCCCTCATTACATTAGTAAAATATCTTTCTGTATTTAGTTGTCATTTCACAATACAATATTTGTTTAAATGTGACTTTGGGGTCTGAACATCCAGTCCTAAATGTTTGACTGACTGTCCCTGGGATTTGTTAATTGTCATGCAAAAAGCCAGGCGAACAGGAAATTGCCTTTGGCATAACTGGAATGGAAGTTCACCATTTGAAGGCTTAAATTTTATGTGGGGAATGAATGCTGTGTGTCCTGCATATTCTCCTCCCAGAATGCATACTTCTAAAACATGGGAAGAGGCACAGGTGAGGATTGCAGGGGTTCCATTGCATTGTCCATTTGCTGGATCAATGTTTCGAAGGATCATCACTGGTGCACCTATCTTGAGTTTCAATTTTGCTAGAGGCATTCCACTAAGGTTGATGGAATTGAGGTATTCTACTGGATATTCAAATTCACCATCTACACCTCCTTCTCTCATAATAGAATCTGCAGAGTGAAATGTTAATTCATTTCCGCACATGTGTTGAAGTATAGTTTTGTTGAGATCATCAACATCATCATTCCGAGCTGTTAAAATGGTCTGATCAAGGAAATACTGGACATTACTTGCATTTTGAGACAAAGTGGTTAGGCCAGGATAGAGTGCATTAATTAGAGATGCAACATCACTCCCACATTTCATTCTTTCTGGCAGAAGAGTAGAACCCCCTGCATTTGTATGCTTCCTATGCCCAATTTCAATAAGCCAGGGTGCAAAGTCTTTTTCTTCCTGTGAAGTATTTTCCAGATGCATATTCTCTTGCATCAATGGTGGTGGTTGGAATGGAACATTTGTTGATTGTTTGTTGATTGTTGAGGACAACAAATTGAGCTTCGGGTGTAGCTAGAAAATAACAATATTAATATCTATTGACCTTATTTTAACATTTTTAAACAGTTACATAGTGCAGTGGGAAGAGCACTCTTTGTGTTGGCCACATGATAATGCAAGGGTTCAATTCTCAATTCTTCATAGATTACATGGATTCCACATGGAATCCATACAGAATAACCCAGAGAAGGTAAAGACCTCAGTTCCTGCACCCCATGTATAGTAATACCCCCAGTTCCAAATTCTATCTGTGTTGGGGAATTTATTATTTATCCCTATCTAGTCCATAGCACCCAGAAACCCCTGATGCCATAGGGTAGGGACTTACACCTAACAGTGTTGGGACCTAGTCTGTCAAGAGCCAAGCCCAAGGTATCAACTATATCCCAGAGAATGTCATGAAAGTATACAAACTACATAACTACTGCTCCCCTTTGATGACCACATCTTGGGACCAAGGTCCAGGTGTTTCCTGACTATTCATTCTTGGCATGACCCTCAGCCTTAGAAACAACATGGCACCTGTAATATCCATGCATGCTGTTGGCACCCATGATATCTTTTTACATTCCGATACATCTCCTAGGTCAATGAAGGTTTTCTTGATACAAGAATAGAACAGTATTGAACCTGGCCTGCAACTGGTTAAGTTTGTTGTATTGGTTTATTTAACTTTGGAGTGATTTCCTTCCAGCAACTGCACCGCCACTCCATCACTGGTCCCATCGCCAGAGAACTCCCAACATGGTGAGACCACAGTCCCACTTTCCCAAAGAGGCAACCCTGAGGGATGGTTCCAACATCCCATGCCTCCCATCTATGACAAGACAGCATTCCAGCCTTTGCAGCACCTGGCTAATATCACTGAGTGTCCAGCACATCCTCCCTAATCCCACGATCTCCCAGGTGTCAATAGTAGCAGCGAAAATCCCCAGTGTCAACATGTAGTCTGGGAATGGTCTTGTGGAGGGTTTGAACCCCCAACCTCCTGGCTTGAGTGCACCAAGAGGTGAGCAGTGGTGCCACTACACCACCACTCCCCCTCATTTATCTCATATCTGCACAATGGGAGCACTTTTGAACATACTTCATACAGATTCAGTAAGCTACAGTGTAGAGCTATAGCTTTTATTTTTGGCTATTTTTGGTAATTGGCCATGTGACCATCATCCCGATATCTTGTTGAATGAAGTTGTGAAGCTCATAGCTCGAGGAGGCAACCTTGGGCCAATAGGTGCTGCACAGCCACTGATCCAATTCCAGAATGAGTTGTGATCACTTCCCTTAGTTTTTCTTTTGTAGAATAGTTGTACAATAGCCTACTTTATACATTCAAATTTCAAAGTGTTGTAATAATGCTAAACATGAAAAATATCCAAAGAAAATGCAGTTTTCTGGCAACATCTCATTCACTCTCATAGCCCTCTATATCCTCCCAACCCTCCTCCTCATCCTCCTCTTCCTCCTCATCCTCCTCTTCCTCTCCTCATATTGGATGAGCTTCCAAGCACCATTTGTATGCAGATCAATAGCATCTACAAGTGCTTTGCGGATATCAGCAACTTTGGTTGGCATTGGCCCTTGCTTGAGATTTGGAGCACCTGCACTCTTGAAGAGTCTCAATTGGTCCTTGAGGGACGTGCCCTTGAGTCCTGGGACCTTTTCCTTGTCAAAAACAAGTTCCAACTGTGCAATCCGTTCTGCAGTTGCCTTTGCATTTTGCTCCTGAACCTCCTTGCGTGCAGTTTTCTTTGCTTGTCGTTGGTCACGGAAATCAGTAAGTTCATTGCGCCTTTTCTTCTCCTCCCCATTTGCCTCTCGTCCAAGTTTATGTATATACTGATAGTCTTCCTCAGTAAACTTTGTTTCCATAAATGCTTGTGTGTTATTGCGG
>NW_001889874.1:393717-416988 GCF_000143565.1 Laccaria bicolor S238N-H82 | reverse complement strand
CAGAGCAGAGAGACAACAAGAATGAAGCCCAGAGAGAGAAAGGCAAGGAATCTCCTGACAAGAGTAGTACTAGAGATGAGAATAACTGAGAGAACAACCACAGAGAAAGAGAGACAAGCAAAAAATGAAACCCAGGGGAAGAGAGAGGTGACAAGGGTGGTACTAAGTTCTAACAATACCTGCAAAAATATATAGTTATATGCTTGAATTGAATGATCTGCCTATATCTATACCTAAAGCAGATGTTCAATTACTGAATAGATCCTAGATGCAAAACAATAATAAGATGTATATGTATTTCTGAAGCTCAAGCACAAACCCTCACTTGTAGTATGGACTTGGATGCTTTTTGATGGAAAAAAGCAGGCAAAAGCACAAAAAAATGGGGGTGTTTTGGGTCTACAGGCTGTTGAGGTGGTGGTCAAGTGTAAAGAAGCTGTCTCCAAGAAATCCAGCAACATTCTTGCATGCATGAGGGTGCCATGCAGATGCCACATGTTGTGCAAACCCATTCTGGAATTGGATCAGTGGCTGTGCAGCACCTATTGGCCCAAGGTTGCCTCCTCGAGCTATTAGCTTCACAACAGATAGGATTTGTGCTTAGGTTTGCAGAGACGAAATCATCGATTACTATGTGGCTACAATCCTACGGGTCCATATTTTTAATTACTAGCCTTTAACCATGTAAAAGTGCTGATTTTCAAGGGTATCTCGGCACAGGTGCCACAAATAAAAATTCTGGATCCGTAGATCGATTGGAATTTGAATTCTAAGTAAAATCCGTCTGCAAATCATGTTCATACGTGCTGTTGTTGAAAAGTTATAGTCCAATCTCTTCAGACTGCCTCATTTGGCAGGGAAAACAGACTGATTTCGCATTTTTGGAGCAATAAATGCAATTTCTCCAGGGAAAACTCTCCCAGTGGATTCATTCACTTAATTCAATCAAACCCATTGCAAAAAATATATTGAATAGGTGCTGTGGAAAGTACAAACTCAATGTCTCAAGATATTGGGCCTGTGACACCATGTCACGGCATGTCACTGGTCATCACACTTACCGAGGATTGTGCAACACCACATTGAGTCTGCAGCTCCTACTGAAAAATTAGGGGAGCTCACGATAGGCTGCTTATCCGCATATCCAGGTAAGCAGTTACACTTGGTCACAGTTCTTGATGGGAGTGACCATTGTGACACAGCATGACAAAGCGCAACATAGCGCATTTTGGGCCTTCCCATCCTTTCTTTTTACCCCCCTTCCTGTGTTCTGTGCCAATACATTAATCCTGTACTATTTATACCCATATCCATCCAAACTGCACTCATTGGTCTAAGTATAAACTATCTATTTCATATATGTTATCACTTGGTAGGGTAATAAGGTCCCGGATAGCCTGAGATTTGAGAAAACTTTGCCTGAGACATTCGTGATAATTTTCACAAGGCATAGTGAAGGAAGGAAGCAAAGAAATAGACAGATTTGAATGAGTAAACGACAGATTATTGACAAGCAAAGAACTTTTTCTCACAGCAATACCCAAATTAGAAAGTCACAGACATTACCAACCGCTTACCGATGTGTGAATAAGTGTCCTATTGTGAGCTCCCCTATTGACAACAGATGGTGTAAGCAGCGTTAAGAGCTCCATTGCCACATCTCCATCGAATTGCGGTACCCCCCCATACACAAGACGCTGAAGTCCAGGGAGAAAAGGTGCATCTGCTGCCATCATGTTGTATGCCAAAGAGTGGGGCCTTGCATCATTTCCCATCATATCAAGACTCTGTATCCAGACTGCCATCCGCTTAAAGCTTGTCCAGTTGGCTGCTTGTAGCAGATGGGAAGGCAAAAAAGCATTAAGAGATTCCTCATTGTCTTCATGTTTGACCACATGATATCCAGTGCCAGTTCACTGACAGATTTTGATGTCAAAGCCAAAGCGAATAGCTCATTGCCACCCAGGAAGGAACAAATTTCCCTGGTGATTTCTGCTATTGAGAGTGGGCAGATGGGGGATGGAGTCTGGGGAAAGCATTTCCTGAATTTTTTGCAGCACCTGTACACCAGGCACATTCTACAATGTAGAATTAGCAAAATTGCTGTGCCAAAGGTGTGCGTTCCATTCAGCCACATGATATTGTTGATAAACCATGTGATCGTATCTGCACATGCGACATGACCACAATCTTGTTCACTTCTACAATGACCCCCCCTCCCCCCTTCACCTGCTTGAGACATTTTGAGTAAGGAATACATACATAGATGTATCCGAAACTCTCTTTGCTGTCTACTTGTGGAGGACTCAACTTGACCACTCACTTTGAATGAATATTTGATGGAACAGTTTCATTTCCTTTATTGGCGTGTCCACCTTCCCATCATTTGGTTGTTTGCAAAGGTTACTCAGTAAAGGCAGGGCCAAAGTAATGGCGTACCCTTGTAGACAACGGAATTTCTGCTCATTCCAGAAAAGCCATTTTGGTGACATTGTCATTCCTGTAATTCAATCAATTTGAGAAAACGTGATGACAATAGCATTGTTAGCATTCTACTTTTATCACATTCACAAGTTGTTCACAAGCTTCAACTCGACCCTCACAAGTAAGGGACTGCTGCGACAAGGAAATAATTTGTTGACTGTTGCAGTCCTCAGCATGCCTAGACGTCAGTTTCAATGCATCAAGCATTGTCATGTCTGTCCCAGTAATGGCCTCATTTAATAATTGAGCTCGTCGACAGTCATTGCCAGTGTCCCTGTGCATTAAGCACCAAACACCATTTAATAAGTGAATCAAGGCACTATGAACAAACCATTATGCAGAAAGATGTCATTAGATGCCTATCCATTGCATTCATGCAACGAATTTTCAAGCTTGACCACACTCTGTTATAGCCACATGGACCTGAGGATGAGCCCATCTGCACTCCAACGCCCAGTATGATCACACCAGATGGCGAGTATGTCAAAGAGATGATGCCCATCGTTACAGAAGGGCCATATACAACATAACTCTCTGATCTTTGTATGAGATGCGGATATGGTATTTATCTAATCCATCAACAAACCTGGCACAAGCCTCTGAACAACAATTTCCAACATTTCTCTATCCAACTCCACCTGTCTGCCATGCTCATCCATTGCCCTCGATTTGCCCAAATCCAGTTCCTCCAGGTTCGCGAACGAATCCATTACAAGACCATCTAGAAGGGTCGGGTTGATGTTGCCGATGAATCTGATCCTCCTCAGCTTGGGGCAACTTTTCACTGCATTGCACACCACTTTCAGCGACACCATATCCTGATAATTAGAGTACTCCACTTGGAACATGATTTCCAGGCTCTCCAAAAGTGGATAGTTGGTCAAGAGTTTTGAAAGATGTGTGTCAAGTGTGTTTCCCTCCATCCAGCAAATAAACCTCATTGACAGCTTGGTGATTGTGGTGGCACTGCCAAAAGGCTCCAACAACCTTTCAATGTCAACATGGTCTTGGTCATCTGAGCCACAAGCCATAAGGGAGAGTGTCTTTAACGAGGAAATGGCATTGCCGATGGATGACCATGGGTATGAGCCCCTTGGTGTCACCCACGGGATGGTAACCCCCAGGGAGATCAAACACATCACATTCAAGTAAGAAATGAAGTGGGAAACATCCCCCAGTTCTCTGTAGATCTCCAGAGTTTCCAGATTGGGGAGAATCTGGTTGGTACTTTTGTAAGACTTGATGCTTTGATACTTGTTGGTGAAGAAAATGATACTGAGATGAGAAAGTGAGGACAAGGTCGAGAGAATGCCAATGCTTTCGCTGCCAAGGATGATCCGAATCAACTCCAATCTGCCCAGAGATGGAAGTCTTGACAGAGCATGTGGCAGATATGGTGAACACCATGGCCTATTCCATCTGAGTACCTTTATCTCGGTACAAGTTGACTCCAAACGCTCCAGAATCATATCGCTGAGCGTTTCTTCAGCTTTGAACTCCATTTTGTTCAAGCACCCTGTTATCAGGCTCTCCAACTCTGCAGATACATCTTGCTCAGTACTGAGTGTGGTATATGTAAGACAGTGCAGCTGCGGTAGCAGAGGTGAGCCTCCAAACGTCTTTGCGAAAGCTTTGTAGGCAGACAAGTCTGATTGTGCATTGTTTGGACTATAAAAATTCTCCCTGATGTTGAGCGTTTTGACCCTCCCTGCCACCTGATTGAACTTGGACCAGTCTGGGTTGGAAGGCAGGTACTATTCCCTTTGTTAGAGAAATAAAGACAAAAATCCATTCTCAGTACTTACCAGTTTTTGGTCACATCCAGTGCATCCTGGAATGATCAGGAAAAAGTGCCTCAATGTTGTAATGTCTCTCCATAGCATGTCCAAGGCTGACACACAGACTGATTTACATGTTGATGCCAATGTGATGAGTTCTTTGTGCTCTGTGTAAGAACAAATCTTGTCAGTGAGTACTCCAATTAAGAGTGTTCATGCAGAGGATATCATGGTTGCCACTATGATTTGTTATGTAATGTTCATGTAGGTTAGGGAGCTGCACTCTCCCAGTTCCGAGGATGTGATGTGATGCATGAGTAATCACCATCACTTCACCCTTTCCATCACAACTTTCTACTCTACCACCACTTCAGTCACCCACTGACAACTGACTATTAGTCTTGCAAACTCTATGAATACTACGGGACTAAATGTCAGGGTGTATATCTATATTGTATATATTCTGGGGCTTGTATATCTCCACTTTTACCTAAATATATTTTGTTGTCCAATGTCACACTAAATATATTTCTAGTGTGTCACACACCCCAAAATATATTTCCTCACTGGAATGGACTCCAAATATATCTGGCACTGATAAGACCTCAATAAGTATGCAGAAGTGTGTATTGGTGTAAATGTATGTTGGATCTTTGATTCCAGTTCTATTCTGGTCCCATTCTGGTGGATTCCTGTGGATTCTGGTCCAATTCCTGTGGACTCTGGTGGTGCAGGAATGGGTGGGGCACTGTAAAGTACCGTCAGATGCTGAAGATGGATGATACTGCAAGATCCTATTTTTACAATTTGATGCCAGTTAGCAGCCTTGAGTGCTGATCTTTCACCTGAGGCTCAAGATCTTGGGTTGAGGGTCCCAAGATCTTTAGCACCCTTGTCCCAAGATATTTGACAACATTGGCCATGAGCAGCCCCAGATTTTGATGCAAGAATGACAAGAACCTGCCATGATGGTGACCTGTCACTCCCTGGGAAGTTCACCATGATAAGGTGCAATGTGACTTGGGTTAGTCTTTGACCCTTGCCACTCAGTCCATAGGCTGATGTTTTGCATACCAGTAGCATAAGGTATGAACTTTAGTCACCCAGGACTTTGGCAATGCAGCAGCCAACCTTGCAAGTGGCACTATCAAAAAGCCATGAATGGAAAGTGACTTGACTGTAGCACTGTTTACAGTTGTGCATAGTAGATTCACCAGCGAATCTCAGTGTGAGTGCTTCCTTGAAATGGCTGTCCTTATTATCAATTGACCTTTCGCAAATTGCTGATACTCTGAATGATCACTGGGCCAGTTAAGAGGTGGCTTGGGAGACCCACATTTAATATCCTCATATAAACTAGTTGCCAGGTGATCTGGCTGAATGCCCTCTTCAGTTAGCAGCCATCCCCTTGCTTTCTGCATCAACAAGTGAGCAGAGAGCCTATTCCACTGGCTGTTCTTTACAATAACTGAAAATACAGATTTATTGAATCTGCATCAACGCCAGCAAAATCCCCAACTTTCAGATGAAAAATGGGTGAATTTGAGCTCATGGATAAGATCACTGGCTCGTCAAGTTGAAAGGAAGACCCCAAAACCAAAATTCAAAACTTTGTTTAAACAGTCAGAGAATCTGACTTTAATTCCTGAAAGTCAAGTTATAACCAGGGTTGGAACAAAGCTTAATGACTTTGCTGAATTATTGGGTCTCAATTCCTTTGGGAGTGATGGAAGGCTAATACAAAGACTCCAGCCAATTTCAAAAAAAGAAATTCAGCCAATCATGATAATTTGCCCACCATCAAATGCTTGTTCTGATAATAAATGTCGAGGACGTGCTATTTTGCAACAATCTGATGTTCAAGAACTTGCCATGACAACTCTGGTTAAAGGTTCTGAAATCTTTAAAGATGTTGCCATGCTGAGTGGAAAATGTTCTAATTGCAAAACTCACTATTTTGCTGATCATGAAAACTATCCTCAAGTTGGAGGTCCTTGGAAGTGGGTATACCTTAATGATGCAAAATATTTGAAACTTGGAAAATCTCTATATGTTGACCAGTGTTTTTCAAATGCTGTTGTTAACGGAACATACAGCTTTCATGCATCAGTTTCTGCTTATGCTGAATTTTGGACCAACAGCTATGGAAAGCAAGAGTCACTCAAAATTGAAAGGCGTCAAATCTGGCAGGCATTTCTTCATGAAACTGTTCATACCATTGCTCAAGCATCAGGAGTCATGTTCGAAACAAATGATAATCCATCAATTGATGATTTCACTCATGATGCATTTGCTATTCTGGGTGAAGGTGGTGCTATGAGGCTTTCTGATAAACACACCTGCTCTGAGTGTACTCAAGAATGCAAGGCAGTTGCAGATTTTCTACCTGCTCCCAATGATGCAGCAGCTGTCCTTGGTGTTGAAGAGAATCAAGATGGTACAAGACCAGACTATATATGCATTGATAAGGCATGTCTGGTTCTTAGAACAAGCATTCAAAATGGAAGCTGGGAGGAATGGTGCAAGACTAGCCGACTTATAGTTGACGCATATCATTACATCAACCATTGCACTACAGATATGATCTGCCAAAAATATTGCAACCCTGCTCCTCTTGATGGATCAGCACCTAATTTGGTTGTTGAAGCAGAGACAAAAGATGGGGAAAAATATTTGAAACGAGGATTCAATACTCAAGCATGCAAACAATTGAGTGGGTGGATTGGAGCGTTTGATTCTATCTTGAAAAGGATGACCGTTGACAATTTCAATTGGTTTTTGCATGCAATGTTATTTTATCATACCTGACATGTTCTTGAAAAGATAAAAAAGAGGGAAGAAAAGGAGAAAAGAGGAGATAACAGCAATGGTGATGATAGTGATGATGAAGATGGTGATGATAATGATAATGTCATGTGATTCTAGTAGATACAAGCTCAAATTTTTGTACTATGTCAATCAATTCAGATACCAAGCTATTTTAAGTGTGAAATTAATATGAGATAAGTGTAGAATTATGATTGCATGAACTTATTCCATGTGGAATCCATCTGTAAAATGTAGAAGAAAGATGAAATCCATGTGTATAAAGTATGGAATCCATCCCAGGAAGTATGTATAAAGTATGAAATCCATCATCCATTCCATGGAATCCATCCCCAAAAAATATGGAGTCCATCCCCCAAAAGTATGGAGTCCATCCCCAGAAAGTATGGACTCCATATGGAATCCATCCCAGGAAGTATGGAGTCCATCCCCAGGAAATATGGAGTCCATCAGCCTATCCCTGGAGTCCATCCCCAGAAAGTATGGAGTCCATTAGCCTATCCATGGAGTCCATCTGGAATTTCTGGAATCCACCCCCTCTTCCATGCATTCCATATGGATTAAGCTGGGGAGGGTAAAGTACAGAAAATGAGCCTGATTCCAGAGCTGAGGATTTGACTGTCATTGCCAGTACTTTATAGTGCCCCACCCATTCCTGCAGGAATCCACAGGAATGGGACCAGAATCCGCAGGAATCCACAGAAATGGAACTGGAATCTGGTGAATTTACACTAATATACACTTCTGCCTACTTATCTTACACTAATATACACTTCTGCACACTTCTATTACACTAATATATACTTCTTTATACTTCCCTTTGCTGTCATTTAGTTATCCTCATCATCCTGGACATCTTCATCTAAACCCAAGTTATCCTCCTCACCTTCTTCTGGTTTCTTCATCTGCTGTTTGTGGAGAACATACTTTGTGTGGTAGAATAACATGGTGTGTATAAACCAGTTAAAATTGCCTGGTGTCATATGTTTGAGAATTGATTGATAGCCACCAAGCCATGCATTGAGTTGTTCACAAACCTAAAATATTTTTAGTATCAAGCTCAGAAATATACATGAATAAATACCTGTGTATTGAATGCCCACTTTACATATGGCCTTCCATTCTTATCATGTGCTATGACTACCAGATTTGGAGCAGATCCATCACCAGGTGAAGGATTACAATATTTCCAGCATAGGAAGTCTGCTACTCGGTGATTGATGTAGTGGTAGGCATCCACAATAAATCAAGTAGTTTTTTTCCAAATCTCCCAACTTCCATTTGCTACTGCAGTGGCAAGTACTTGACAGCCTTTATGAATACAGATATAATCAGGCCTTGATTCTTCTGTTGGATAAATCTTTCCTAGCCAGTTCAAAATATTTGTAGGTGATTCTGACTTATCAAACTTTGTCCAAGCAATGACAACACCACAAGGTGCACAAAAAGTTTCAACACAATAGAATCTACCTGCACAAAAGTAATTGGGGGGTTCTCATGGTTCTGCATTTGGATCATCATGTTGGAGATTTGGTCCTCTACAATTTGGCTCCCAAGGGTTATTCTCCCCAGGGCGTTGTAATATCTGACGGACTCCAGCTTGGTTGTGGTGTTTGCTGTTCTTTGCATGTTTACGCCACTGTGGTTCATGCTGTTGGCATGCAAGTGTTCTTTCTACTCTCCTGTTATTACAATCACAGACTAAGCATTTAGAAGCAAGCTGTATGTGATGTATATCACATGAAGATCCCCCATGAGAGTTAGAAAGGTCATTTGTGCAATTATCATATGCACAGTGCTAAAAAAGATTATTGTGAACAAACAAACTCTATGACAAGAATATAAAGTGTTCATCATCATCTCTCTGCCATGCCTTCACTTTGCCTCATTGCCACAACGTACTTGCCTGGTCGTCTCATTGTTACATAGCCGTTAACGGGTCATGTACCGTCATCATGGTTGTCATTGTCATCATCCTAGATGGGCGGTCAGAAGGTGGCAGAGGAGAAAGGCGATGGTGGGGGATGGGAAGGAATGAACATTGGCTTTGTTTGGTAAGGCAAGTGAAATAAACAAATGATACATCCAAACAAATTTGTTGTATTCCATTGTGTTGCGTTCTGTTCCTGCGAATTCCGCGGAACATTCCAGTATCAATTCTGGAATGCCCAAACTCTGCTGGAACGATAAGGCACTGGAATGAAAAAAATAGCAGGCCTACCTGCCAAATTTTATTCCCCCGGAATCCACTAGAATCCACAGGAATGACTGGATTCCTGCAGGAATTAGGGGGGCACTAATAAGACCTCATCATTGCCGAACCAGCTATGCCAGCCGCCGATTCTGCAACTGAGCCAGATTCTGGTGCCAAGGACCTTGTCCCCATTATCAAGAAGCCTGATCTTCATTTGAGCATGGTCCTTGTGAGTACTATGCTGTGACCTGACTTCTCAATGAAGCTCTTGACAAATCCGAAGTGTCAAAGAGATTCTTCTGTGAACCAAGATGATGATAGCATGCAGGCACCCAAAAGGATTTGTACAAGAACCTTCATTTGAAAATTACTATGTAGTTTGTCTTTAAGCTTCTACTCATCATCGTTTTCTCTTTCCTGTCAAAATCCCAACCATATCTTCCTCTTCCCCATCCTCATCTGGTGAATTCGCTAATGTATTCCTGTGGTAAATGGAGGGCATGATCCACACTTTGCAAGGCTTCCAAAGCATCCTCTCCTGAAATATGTGAGCCCTTTGGCTTGATGAGTGGTGGAAAAAACATAAAGAGGCTCTAAATAAGTGAGAGCTCTTCCCTCAGGTAGGCCATTACACTTCTTACATAGGTAAGTGGCTTTAATGGCTTTCAAAGTGCTTGACCTCTGGATATTCGTTAGTTGGCAGTTGGAGGTCATAGAAATGGTATCCTGCAAGTAACTCACTTTGTAGCATTCGTAATTGCATGGTGGATCGAATGGTGACTAACACTCAGAGCTTTCATATCTTCCCAAATGAGAATGAGATTGGCCTTTGCCAATTTTGTATAAGGTTTTGGTGTGGATCTTTTCCCTGCTGCAGAGCATTGATGCAATGGAGAGTGCAGGGTAGACTGATTGAATTGCCCAAGCTAAGTTTCTATTCCTGAATCAAAGAAAATAGGGAGGATCATATGACGATTAGCAGATTATGAGTGATGGAATCTGAGATAGCACTAAAGATTTTTCTGAGCAGAGAAGGTCCATAGGTGCACAAGCTATCTGTTCTGGTTCCACTTCTGCCTTCTGAGTAGAGCAGACAAGGAAGAATTGTGCAAAGGTCTCTGAGAAGGTTTGGACTGAGCACTCTGTAAGGGCAGATGTCCTCTTCTAAAATGCATGCTTGTTTCTCAGTGCATGGCCACAGTCATCAACCCAGCCATCAAATACAGCTATTCCCTTAATGGGTTTATGAGGTATTTCAATGGACAGAAATGATGCAGATGATATATATAGATAGTTTCATCTATTCACAGATATGAGCAGAAGAGTACAGAAAGTTTTCTCCAAGTCCTCATCTATTTCTTCCTATAATGGGATCTGTGTGTTACCCTGTTGAGGTCCTAGAGGAATGAAAATGGAGGTGGATGTCTGCCCATGCTGTTTGTCTTGATATGCAAGTGCATAAAAGAGATCAGAGAGTATGCCACAATTAAGGTAATCTACCAGGGAAGTGTCCCATTTGTATTTGACCTTTGTAAGGCTGCCAGAGAGTCAAATGACCATCCACCATGTAGAGCAGTAAATTTTTGTGCTTGCATGGTAGTGGGTGCAAACTAATAGGGACATGGGGGAAGTATAATAGCTACAGGGCTATTTTTTACTGAAAGCTAATAACAATTGAGGTAGTAATTACAATGTGCACAAATAAGGCAGTTTTATTAGCAAAAAGTTGAATCCCTGCTTTTCATATTTTGAAATGGACACACCCAGACTAAGGGACATGGAGAGTGTTATAAAGTGAACATCTGAGGCAAGGAGGTAACCATATAAGGAGATTATTTGTCAGCTTATCTCCTTATATAGTAGAATGGTCCTAGTGGAGGAAAAGAATCTTACTATGCCTTACCAAATAAGGCAAATTTCCTTTTTTATCCATATGCAGGACATGGCACATCGCCACCATTGTGAAGAACATCTTGGATCAGTTTTTTGTTTTTTGTTTGTCAAACAGACTTACAGCCCCAAACATCTGTGAGGGCATCCTGGAGGAAATCCTATTACCACCCTCTCCATCTCATCTGGTGACTTATGTTTTAATTGAACTCTTGTCTTTTTGTTTCATAGCCAGATGGTAGTATCATCAAACACACCAAGTTGAGCAATACTAGATGAGCTTGATTGTAAAACATGCATATATGTACCATTGAATTTTGAGTTTCATCATGGAACACATAAGTTGCTTGTGTGCCACTGTACCTTCTCTGTACATTTCTGCCATTTGTACTACCAAAATTGAAGTATTATTGTCACCTCTGAAGCCTGATACTTTGGCACAAGGTGGAGCTCCACTTCCACAGTTCTGGTTACAGCTCTCTTCATAAAGTACATCATATATACAAGCATCTGACAGTACTTTACCCTCCCCGGTTTATTCTGACTGCACTGTGGCACCTGTTTTGTCGTCAAAAGAGGGAGTGGGAGGCATTGATGTGTTTGCTTACCTGGACAAGGCAGAACGTCAATGGATGTCCCGCTCATCGTCATTCCCACCCATCTTGTGCCGTTCATGTGACATGGCGTTGCCACATCATTGTCTGGTGTTGTGGTGCTTGTGGTGGTTTTATAGGGGTGTGGTTGTTGTGCATTGTTGATGATGGTGGTGCATGTCATCGTGCATTGTTAGTGTCATCGTCATTGACATGGTGGGCGGTCGTGGTTTGAGACATGGTGGTGGTGGTGGGAAGGAAAGAACGACGTGGCAACACTGCAGCTGTCACACTTAAGACGCCACATGCCTCAAGGCGGTATATACCTACCTTTCATTTACCATATTGTAAAGCCTTCATGGCTCAGGTGGCTTTAGCGCTGCTTATATTGATGATGTCGAGAGTTCAATTCCCTTGCATGCCATTTTTTTTTACTACTTAAATATAGTAAGGACACTATCAATACTATACTATATTTATATGTATTCTAATGGTATAATATCCTTCCATCGAATCCATATGGACTGCTCCATGGAATCCAATGGAATCCATAGGGAGTGGTGTTGGAGTCCATATGGAATCCATGATGTCCATGGAATAAGAAACTGGCTGTGTCCTCAGCCAACATTGTTCCATGGATTCCATATGGAATAACCTGGGGAAGGTAAAGACCTCACATCTGAGTACCATGTTAGGCTCATGATCAGCTGTTTCTTCAAATTCAACAAGCTATGTTCAAGAAACAGCTGGGACAAACAAGCACCCTTTGGCAGGGTCACACTTTTGTGATGCGGAACTTGGTGAAATTTCAGTACAATCACAACAACAGTGCAACTTGACTGCCACTCACCACCTTCCTCTGAGTCTTCATCACTGTCAGGGGATTCTTCACCATAACATCCAATCCTATCAATCCACTTCAGTCACCCATTTTTGGGTACCTATGAGGTCATCCAATTCTTTGAAATAGGGAACCTTAATGGTACCCCATTCCAGAGTGGTATGACCCTTATACCAATTCCATCATACCATGGTATGCAAGCCACATAGCATACCATTTCATACCATACCATACCATCATTCCAAAGCTGTCACAGGGTCTCTGGGGTCTTTTTTTCAAAATATGAAAAATATTTCTGCTGGCTGCAATTCTGGTCCATTGGGCTCCATTTTTTGTGGGCTGGTTCTTCCCATTTCTTCTGAAATTTTCAGCTACAAATGGAGACTATAGGTTGAACATGATCCAAACAATCAGCTTCATTAGGCATTATCCCAGGTTTTAGCCATCCACTCTAAACCTGAAATAATCTATCACAAGCCACTTGAAATCTTATGTCTTTACAGACCAATTAATTTCAGTCAACAATAATGCAAGACTTCATTGTTTGCCAAGGGATCAACTTTAGCCAAAATTACCTCTCTAGGCAAGCTTGTTAACCAATGACCTTCTCTGTGATCAATTTTTTCAATAGGGTGACATTGACGATGATAATGTCACTGACCACTTGCCAACTTGACTTATACTCATGTTGGATAACAATGTAAATAATCACATGCAGATTGAATGGACAGCCATGCAGTCATTTCTCAGTCAACATGTGCATATGCAGTTATACAACAATTGCACGATCAACAAAGGAGGGCTGTTGGAGACCTCCCACAGTTTGGAGAACAATGAAAATAATCACATGCAGATTGAATGGACAGCCACCATACCAGACCATTGCAATAATACCATAGAGATGGGATTATACCATACAAATGGAATCATACCATACATCATACTATTCATACCATATGATTGACTTGTGATCATACCATCAATCATACCATACCGTGGAAATGGAATATGGAATCATACCATCATACTATACCAAATGAAAGGAACCATACCACATCAATCATCATACCATTCAAAACTTTCAATATACCTCTACCATAACTGTTTCTGCACATGTGAATGCAATTTCATCTCTATCAAAGTAGATATTAGCCAGCCACTATAATTTTACCCTAAATAAGAGCTTACCATTGGAAGTTATATTTTGATATGCTCTTTCTAATCTCTCCAACTCAAACTTTTGATTGCACACTTAATCTCTAAGCCTTTGCTTGAGGGCTCTGGCATTGAGTATTAACTGAAGAAATTTATTGCCAATCAGATCCCTCAAATTTGCTTGATCCCTCACACCAAGCTTTTTCTTCTTTGTTTTAATGGTATCCTCTATAGCCTTTTGCTTCTTTGCTACAGCCAGACATGCTGACAGGACATCTTCCACCAACATATCATCTCCATAGTCACCAGAAATTAGCTTTTGATCAAGCTCTCCCAAGTCACCTGCAAATGCATTCCTTGCAGTATACAAAACCATTATCTCTTTGACAGCATTATTTGCAATATTCTTTGACTGTCTTGCCAAGGGCTTAGTCTGTGCCATAACCTGGTCTTTCCATTCTTTCTCAAGAAGAGGCATTTCTAGACCAAGTTCTTGGAGAATTTACTCAGCCCCAATCTTCTTTTCTAGGCAATGCAGCCATTTATGTTGAAGCCATTTTTCCATCACCTTGAATGACTTTTTCTCTAGGTGTTTCACCTGAGTATCAATTGTGAACAGATGATGGTAGAACTATTTTAGACAATCATTAAATTTTTTTTCAAGGATGACACATGACAGCTTACCCCTGCCACACACATTGATGGAATTATTAACTTTATGGAACTCCAGAAGCATTCACAGCCCTCTCCATCAGAGAGTCCAAAACCTTCACATTTACGGGGGTGGTAGATTAGTTGGCATGGCCACTGGTGACCATATGCATGAAACACTGCAAGTGCAAAAATAATGCATGCTATAAATTCCTCCAGAAAACCCTATATCCTGCACCTTCTCTCCAACTGACAACCAATATCATAGAGTATCCCCACAGTCATTGACAAAGGCAAATTCAAAAAAAGCTCCTTGATCAATGCTAAAGCATAGTATTGGGCCCTGCCAACTGTCATGTGGAGGAGGCCATTTTTATCCTCACCAAGGACCAACCACTCACTGTCCTCAACCACAGTCAGCAGGCCTTGGGCAATTTTTAAACACAGGACAGGGCAGTTGTATTTTGCTCTTCTGAGATGGTTGCCAAGGAATTTGTGGGTGCACTTCCATGCCTCACCTATCCTGCAGATGGGAATGAGGATGCTATGGAATCTGAGGTGAAATCCTGGCAGGAAGGGGACATGAAGGCACTGGCAATGGTCAGTGGCATGGGAGTGGACTTCAGCCATGAGGACGTTAATTTGAAATTAGAGATTCACTACTCAGTGCCTCAAAACATCTTCAGGTTCTTGCATGAATCTGAGAAAGCAGGAAGAACTTGCCAATCTGCATACATCACCACATTTTGGCATCTGAGGGAGATGCCTTCCCACAACACCAATGATTTAGGGGTGAAAGAGATGGCTGATTACCTGAGGATAACAGACTGCAGGTGCACCTCACTCTCCCCCCCAAATATGAAGACTTGCAGTGAAGATGGTACAGCTGCCCTCTGCAACAGCTGCCAGAGCCTATTGATATTGAATTTAGAGACTGACCATTCGCCATACCAACAGCAACCCATTAGAAAAGGCACCTGCAAATTGGCCATGCAGTGCATGCTGGACAATAAGCCCCAACACTCACTACCTGCCAGAGTTCTGGTAAGCAGCTCATTAGCAGTATGATGAGATCTTTCTGACATTCAGCACTGTCCTCCATCATCAGACAGCTCCCCTGCCCCAGGCCATCCCAGGGTTACCCCAATTTCCTTCAACATCAGCAGTGCCACCTTACTGAAGAGTCTCCATGCTGCCCTTTGTCGCCTCTGCCCCCTCACTGCTATCCTCCTGTTTCGATCTTGGAGTTTCTTGTCTGGCAGTTTGTGGAGCAGGGCTTGTAATGACTTCCCAAGAGATCAGACACCCAACAGAGCCTGCCATACATGGCTGACATTCAGGAAGTTGTCTAATTCAGTGTCAGACATACAGAGCCCAGTCATGTATCCCCACTTGTCCATACTGGTTTTAGTTGTGCTGACTGTGATCAGCCTGCTTGTTTGTGGTTGAGGTCCTGGTCAGATTTACAGGCTCCATCAAGGCTGGGAGATGATTTCTGAAAATGGCAGTATGGGGCATCAGGAAAATCACTTTTTTCCTGGGACAAACATGTTTGTAAGCTTTTCCCCAGGGTGTTACAAGACATCACAGGATGTTCTGGGGAAACACAAGGGCAATTTGAACTGTCCTGAGATAACCTGAAACTACTGGTATAGTAGATTTCAATAAAAAGAACATTCCTTCTCGTATATGAATCATCATGATCAAAATAAGACTGGAATGAGAAGAAAATACACCATAGTCCAGATATTGGTTGACCTACAAAAACTGCAACAACGAAGAGGATGAAGTATCTTTTGCAAAACATATTCCTTTTTTCTGTTCTTTTTGCACTAGAAGGTGGCATTTAATTTGGTTCCAATGCATCTATATACATTGAATTTAGTTCAAAACTCACAGGGCTATGGACCAATTACTGGTGAAGAATTGGCACAAAAACGGTAAATGTTATCAGAGGTCATTGTAAACATCAAAATATTAGGGCTCTTAGACTGTTCTTAAGCTCTAATTTGCGTGCTTCCAACAAGCTTAAAATTGCATGAAATGGAGCAGAATTCATGATGATATAAGATATGTTACATCCCTAGCCTTTGCATTGTCGGGATCTTGGTATTCAAAACATAGGATGATGTTTTGAAGGGATAGCTCCGCCTTTGCAAGGACCAGGCCATGAGATGAGATGGGACTGTCATTAACACAAGCAGTAGCTGGGAATATCCCAGTATGGGCACCACATTGACCACGGGGATGAGATGATGAGGATTCAAGGATGTGAACATGTCCTAGAGATGCCAGAGGGCTGGGTGCAGATGCCTTAGCTTCAGCCTCCAATGAGTCAATCCAGAAGTTCTTCAGTTGTCGCTGGGCAGGCATGGTATTCTCAATGTAATGTTGACTTTGCTTGCCACTTGGAAGAGCCTCCTTTGCTTCCGGCATAGCTTTGTTGACAGTATAAATAGAGCTTTCACAGAGAGAAAGTAGTGCAGCCCTGAGCAAGAAGTCGAAGGTTGCAGCACATGGACAGCAGTGACAGTAATCAATGCAATGTGCTTATTTGCATTTGCTTGTGAGTGGACTATCACATTGAGCATAACACAGTGTGCTGGTCACAACTGTATACACTGGATGGTTTGCATGCTGGTAAGTACCATAATACTCATTATCTTGAGCTCAAGTTGAACTCATAGACATGCCAAAACTGCAGTGTCGAAGACGAGAGGCTGTGCTTATGCTGTTTTTTTGCTGGGTGGAATTTTAGCTGGCAGGGGGAGGACATCTTGCACAGTATGTCCTTTACTTCTCAATCAATCCCCATTGTCTTGGGCTTAAATTAAACCCACTGGCATACATGTAGTCAGCCATATAAAAAAGCTAGTAATGCTGTTATGAATGATCCTGCAGCTGTAGTGGGAGTTAATGAAAATCAAGCTGTACCACCCTTGGCAGAAGATAACAGAGTTCCACCACAACCACACCCAGCTTCTCCTACCTCTCAGGATAACTCTGATGATAATATGGATGTTGGCAAAAGAAATGTTACAATAGTTGTACTTGATGGAGTTGTTATAGGACCAATGGTGAATCATTTAAAAGTTATTCTGACTATAATAATTACTAACTTGACATTTATAGCATTGTGCAATTGATGATTGTGTAAATGATCTTTCAAATTCTCATGGTGCCTCATTGTGTGATGTGCACAATGAAGAATATGGGTCCCAATGCCTTGTGCGTGACTGTACAAATAACAGATTTAGAGACACCATGGATTTGAGCCAATTCTCAAACACATGAAACTGGCAATTTCAACTCATTTTTACATGCAATAATGTATCTGAGCCATCCATTCAGATCCCAGGAAGTGGTCAGGATCTTGCCAGGGGCTTTGTGTCTAACACTGACAGGGGAAGATTCACTGCCCCCAGCTGTTGGGGACCTACCTATGAACTTCATGGTGGACATTGCAACTTACACCAACCATGACATACTCCATCTTATTATATTTTACAATGAAACATTTGCCATCATCACAGCAGATGATGTGGCAACACATCAAATCAAACTCATTGAATACTTGTCTTACCATTAATGTTAGAGGAGACCCCTTGTGACCTCTGTATTTATGCATATGCATTGTTTGTATCCTTGATCATGTCTCTTTCCTCCTTTTCTTTCACCTGCTGTTTGCTAGTCTTTACTCCAAGCCACTGCTTTGTGTATATACACAAACTTTATTTCTCCTCACCTTAGTCATCATCACCTTGTGTCTGACTCTGAGGTGAGATCCTTTCTACTTACACTTATTCATCTGAGACTCACAACCTGTTTACCCCAGTTCCATACATTTACAGGTGGCTAAACTAATACACAGTCATGATCACCTTGTGTCTGACTCTGAGTTCCATATGTCTACAGGTTATGGGCCCAGCTGCACTTTAATAACAGGAACTACAGACACCATTTTGCTACTTGCTTTACTACCCCACTTGTGACTTGTAAAGCCTATATCTTTGTACCCCACACACTCCCACAAAAATGTCGTCAACTGCCAACCCATCTATGCCCTTGGAGACAGAGAAATTTGACGGTACAAACTCTGATACCTTCGAAACTCTCATTACCATTGCAGCCAGCAGCCGAGGTGTTCTTGGCTACCCAAAAGGGACTATACTGAATCCAGCTTCCCAAAAAACCACTGACTTACATTACACCCCCTTTGTGCCAACATCTCACTTCCTGACGATCCCACTCCTACTTCAGTCACCCACTGACAACTGACTATTAGTCTTGCAAACCCCATGAATACTACGGGACTACATATCAGGGTGTATATCTATATTGTATATATTATGGGGCTTATATATCTCCACTTTTACCTAAATATATTTTGTTGTCCAATGTCACACTAAATATATTTCTAGTGTGTCACACACCCCAAAATATATTTCCTCACTGGAATGGACTCCAACTATATTTCTTATGCCTGGCACTGATAAGACCTCAAGAAGTATGCAGAGATTTACCGATTATTTTGTAGCCAGAAAACCCTCATTGGGATGTTTGATATATTTACCTATAGCTTTGACCCATGTGTAGTATATGCTTTGATGTGTGCACTATTTCCTAATTGGGAAAAGTGTTACACTTTTTATGCCACACCTGATGTCAGGCACAGTGTACATTTAGGTTGGGAACTGTTTCCCACACTTTTTGGGCCAGAAGAGTTAATGGCTAGCATGGTATGGTCATTGTTAATGACAATACAAAATTGTGTAGTGTCTGCTTTATTCATTATAGAATTGTGTAGTGTCCACTTTATTCCTTAGAAAATTGTGTAGTGTCCGCTTTTTTCATTAAAACTGTGCAGTGTCCACTTCTTTCATTACAAAGATGTGTAGTGTCTGCTTTATTCATTTCAAAATTGTTTAGTGTCCGCTTTTTTCATTACAAAATTGTGTAGTGTCCACTTTTTCATTACAAGACTTTGTACTGTCCACTTTATTCATTCCAAAATTGGGTAGTGTCTGCTTTTTTCATTAGAAAACTGTGTAGTGTCTGCTTTACTCATTACAAAATTGTGTAGTGTCCTCTTTTTTCTGAAATAAAAGTTTCAAAATAGGATTGTTGTTGTTGTTTTGGTATTGCATGATATCTTGAATATATACCAATGCATCACAGTGAATTTGTTGGTTGGTCTTTGAATTTTGGAGAAGATAACTTAGATGATAAATTATAATCAATAGCACTTACATCCTATTGTTTGGCCTCTAGCGCATAATCTAGCCAATATTTGATTGCAAATTGGAAGTTATAAAGGTTTAGAAATGAGTAAACTGAAGATGGATATGCATCTCTTGGAATGATGTTGCAAGAGCTCTAATAAGCTCTTTTCTTGTAGACACTTTCCTCCAGGTTGGCTGAGTCTAAATAGAGTTATATAGAAAGCACCTCTATGAAAAAAACATACTTTGAGTACAGGATAGTCAACTGTGCTTTCTTCCCAGGTGTTTTTTTTCTTCAATAGGAATCCAGGAGTGTATGACAAGACTTAGAGTTTCTGAGATGTGATCAAAATCTATCTTCCACAAGGCAAGTCCTCTTGGATCACTCCACTGATGAACACTCTGTGGAAGATATGAGGCCTAAAAATAGGTTAACCAAGCTGGGAAAACAAAAATAAGTTCTACCTTGACACTCTGGATCTATTCAGGCATTTGATAAACTGATTTTTGCAGTTGGGACAGCTCTCTTAGAACATTTACAATATTCTGATAATGCTGATCAGCTTGATGGGATTAAGATCTTGTTTCTAAAAAACTGAGAATAGATATATAAAAATATTATAGAGCTTACGTTTCTTTCAGCATAGGCTTCATTGAGTTAGGTTACCCATTGTTAGCATTTTTTAGCCCAAAATCCATAATTTTCCTTTGAAAGGTGGTTCCATTTACTAGCATCTTGAGCATAAATGGGTAGTGCATCAAAAGCATCAAAGGTTAGAAATGTTCTGTCAGTAGATGTGGTGTTTATAACTTGGGCTCTTTTTCTTGGAGAGGATGGTTGATCAGGTTAGGCTGGAGTTGATACACTTTCCTCCAAAGATTCATCATCACCAACTTCCTCTAGATCTTTATCCATGTTAGAATTGGTCCCAGTAAGATCTTCAAGCCTGTAGTCCTGGTGCTCCTTTTGCATCTTCTGCTGTGCACTATGTTGCCATTTTGCTAGAGCAAAAGTAAAAAAAACAAGGGTGGGTAGGTTAGTATGCATGTGTGATGAGATTGGTGTGCTCAACACACTGTTTGCCAGTCTTTCATCCCATCACATGTTGGACCTTACTCACACACAATTTGAATGTATATCCTATCCATTTTTGCCATATCTCAGTCAAATCTTCACAGAATTGCCTAAATTCTTAATCAGTCTATGAAAAATTAAACTATCTATCTATATATGCTATGTACATGAGGTAATATTTAGTTTCTGTGGTAAATAAAGTTTTCAACAAAAGACTGGTTACTACCAGTCTGGACTGGTTTTTTTTGCATTGTAGACCATTTAGGACCAGTCTAAAAGGGTCTGGTTGTGGTCCCTTAATATCTGGATTGGTCTGAACCAGTTCCGGTTGCCAGTTGCCTCATTTTGAGGTAAAAACCAGACTAGACTGGACTTTGAAACACTATAGATGATGTCTGATGACAATTTTCAGCTGTGGCCAATATAAAGAGGGAGAGCTCTACTTGCCAGACCTCAAAGTCAAACTGGAGTAAGTGGCTGCTACATATATCTCTCTCAATTGCAGATAGGTATGACCCAGGGACCTGGTCATTTTCCTGTCTGGCTGAATCTATCATTGCATCAGACTCCTGAGGGGGTTGGAGACATATTTTTCTTCCCCACAGCCTCTTTTGACAAACTGAAAGGGAAACCCCCTCTCTGGAACAAGAGAATGTGGTGGAAGGTGAAAATGTTGAGAGCCTGGTTGGCAAAGGCTTGGGAGGAAATCTCATCTCTGCCTGTGGGAACAGAATTAGGGCACAATCTTTATTGTACAGAGTGAGGACTCAGCAGGGCTGTGGTTCATAAACTGCATGTAAGTGGCACTAACTCTGAAATGCTGCCAGTTGCACTAGCTTGCGAAAGGCATACACAGTGTGGCTGAGGCTGATGGTCGCCCATTTTGATGCCACCGAGATTGTTTTGCTAGCTATGGACAAAAACCAATCAAAGTTTCCCTGTGTCATCCTTTTCAGGATGGACTCAAAACCACCCAACCAGGCATTCAACTGTTCACAGGCCTGTTTTAATATTTATTAATTCTTGTATTGCACCATACATCAATCTAAACTTACCTGTGTGTTAAATGCTCGCTTGTAGTATGGTCGACCATGTTTGTCTTTTTCGACAACAACTAAATTTGGGGCTGAGCCATTCAATGGTGCAGGATTACACCATTTGCGACAAATATAATCACCAACACGGTGATTAATATAGTGGTAACTATCAACAATGAACTGTGTTGTATGTTTCCAGATTCTGTCCCAGCTTCCATTGCTTATCGCTGTTCGTAGTAGTAGACAAGCCTTATCAATACAGATGTAATCTGGACGTGATTCAGCAGTAGGATAAACTGACTCCAGAAAGTTAAGAATATTTGTGGGAGATTCAGACTTAGGAAATTTAGCCCAGGCAATAACAACACCACAAGGAGCAGTGATTGTCTCAACACAATAAAACCGTGAAGGACTGAAGTAATGAGATCTTTCAATATCAGGTGTAGGTTCATCATGGCGTTGAGTATCTGGCTCTCTACCAGATTGCCAAGGCATTCTCTCATTAGGCCTTCTTAAAATTTGTCTAACACCAGATAAGGTATTTGAACTTCGGTTATAGGCATTTTTTGACCACTGTTCCTGATGAGCTGGAATTGTGCATGCCAATGTTCCAACCTTCTTTGTATTTGTACAATGACACTTTGTTCCATATTCAGTTTCATGCACAGGACAAAAGACACCTCCTCGAGCATTGCCAAGTGCTGATGTGCAATCACCATATGCACAATGAGTTGGTCCTATTACAATTCCATCTACAACTACCATCTTAACAGGTGCATGATCAACATCCATAGGCTCATCATCTGAGTCCTCCTGCACACGAGATGCAAGCTCTCTTGCTCTTGCAGCATCTTGTGCAGCATCTGCTGCCCCTTCTCCAGTCAGAGAAGGTACAACTCTGTTCTCATCTCTACCAACTAAGGCAGCAGGATCATCACCAGTGAGAAAATCAGCTTTCTTTTTGTATTTTTGGGTACACTCAGAACAGGAGTGTTGACCCGCAGGAAGAATTATTCCATTTGCTCCCAGTTTACTGAATGCCTCACTAGTTACCTCATCAATGGACAGTCCATCTTTAAGAATCAAGGTCTGATCTGATACATCTGCTATTGTTCGTATAGACTCCTGAACAAATGCCTGCCAGACTTGACGACGTGAGATCTTTATTAGTTTGCCCTTACATAATTCTCCAAAAGTGTTATTCCAAAAGTCAGTGTAGGCATTTGCAGATGCATGAAAATTATACATTGCATTTAAAACAGCTGATGAAAAAATACAATCAACCCAAACATTCTGGCCCACTTTCAAGTATACAGCAGAGTTCAAGTATACTTGATCAAATGACCCAGTCTGTCCAACTACTCGTTCACGATCAGCAGAATATTGGGTCTGACATTTTGGGCAAAGACCAGTAAGGACATAGCTTTTCTTATAAATGTCAGTGCCTTTTATCAATGTAACTTCAGGAATATCTGGTGGTCGAACATTCTGGAGTAGTGACCGTGGATTGCATGTCATTGTTCAC
>NW_001889874.1:391939-393667 GCF_000143565.1 Laccaria bicolor S238N-H82 | reverse complement strand
TTGAGATGGGCGATAGAGGAGTTTGGAGGTTCTGGTTGTAACATACTACGGACCTTCATTTGCTTAACTCCTTCAGTCCCTTTATAGTACGCGACACTTTCCACTTTCCCCTCATTCTCAAAACCTTATATCTTTAGTCATTGATTCCCACGTTGTGCATAGTTGACACGTCACAACGTAAAAATACAATATCTCTTTTCACCACCATCTACCTATCCCTCAGGGTACGAGTTACTGTACTAACAGTCCTCTATACCTGTGTTAGGCAATCAGTGCTGTTTTGGAGTATTCGGTTACCTCGAAAAGGTTGACTTGACGAGGCTGACACTTATCGAATCTATGGTAGACGTAGTCTTCGATTCGCGTCTCTGACCGACTACTCTTGTTCAGAGAATGACTCCGTAGTGGGTCTTCACACCTTAGCTCGTCAGACTTTCGGGTCACACCACTTCAGTCACCCATTTTTGGGTACCTATGAGGTACATCAATTCCTTGATTTAGGGTACCTTGGGGGTACCCATTCCGGGGTGGTATATGAGCTCCATACCAATACCATGGTACCATGGAATGGAAAACCCATACCATACCCCACTCATACCAATACCATGTTACCATACCATACCAATACCATGTCACCATACCATACCATGTCCTGTTATACCATACCAGATGGTATGATGTCACTTCATACCATCATACCAAAGCTGTCATAGGGTGTCTGGGGTCCTTTTCCAAAATATATAAATTATTTCTGCAGGCTGCAATACTGGTCCATTGGGTGCCATTTTTTGTGGGGTGGTTCTCCAGGTTTTTCCTGAGATATTAGGCTACAAATTGAGGCCAGATAGTACAAACCATCTATTGAAAATGAGTTGAAATAGGCTTTATCCCAGCTTTCCCATGCATCCAAAGCCATTTAATGATACATATCTTTCCCAATCCTTTCTATTAGAACAATATTCATCCAAATCAAACAAAACCACATCTATTGTGATGAAGTGGTCATAGAGAAGAAAATAAAAGTGGAAATGCTTTCAGGTTTTTGCTAAGATTTCCAATTCCAAGTGGAGGCCAGATAGTCAACTCCAACCTTTAAAAATCAGTTCAATTGAGGGTTTTTTCATTCCTTGGGATGGGATGGGATTGCAAAACCATGGTATGGTATGTTATGGGAGTGCAATACCATGGTATGGTATGGTATGAGAGTGCAACAAGGGATTACAATACCATGGTATAATATTTTGATAATGGAGACTCTGACAAGACTTTGGATTGGACAGATTCACTTAGCTTCAATAAATTGGACCAAATATTATGACAAAGAAGACTTTGGCCAAACACTCAGGACAACAATACTTGATTCCAACATATGTAGTGTTTAAGAAAATTGAGATTATATGATGGTGTTGTTGGCCATACTATATGTGTATGCTATGTAAGTAGGCAGGACTGTCTGATTGGCCCTACTGGGCAAAATATATTTAACCTATTATTGAAAGCATTCATATTAATGGCTTTTCAAACACGAGACTGTGGCAGTGGCCACCAGCATTATTGACAAAGCTTGGAACGTGTTGATAAGCAAAAATTACAATCGAGACAACGATGATAATGCCTTTCCTGCAACAGGACAACCTGGGATTGTGTCTCCATCGGAACCAGATGACCTACTAGGGTTGACTGCATTCCAATATATGAGCTCCTACACGAGCAATCCCGAAAAGTATT
>NW_001889874.1:385856-391889 GCF_000143565.1 Laccaria bicolor S238N-H82 | reverse complement strand
AGGCTAAAAAAAGCAGACACTAGTAACATTTGTAGTCCAAAAAGTGGACACTACAAACTTTGTAATGAAAGAAAGCACACAGTACAAGCCCTTGTAATGTAAAATGCGAAGACTACAGACATTTGTAGTCAAAAAAGCAGACATTACAAAACTTTGTAATGAAAAAAGCGCACACTACAAGCCTTTGTAATGAAAAAGGCAGAGACTACAAACATTTGTAGTCAAAAAAGCGGACACTACAAAAATTTGTAATGAAAAAAGCGCACACTACAAACATTTGTAATAAACAAGGTAGAGACTACAAACATTTGTAGTCAAAAAAGCGGACACTACAAACATTTGTAATGAAAAAAGTGCACACTACAAGCCTTTGTAATGACAAAGGCAAAGACTACAAACATTTGTAGTCCAAAAAGCGGACACTACAAACTTTAGTAATGAAAAAAGCGCACACTAGTAATTTTACAAAGACTACAAACATTTGTAGTCAAAAAAGCGCACACTACATGCATTTGTAGTCTAAAAAGCGGACACTACAAAGTTTAGTAATGAGAAAAGTGCACACTAGTACTTTTTGTAGTGAAAAAGTGGATAGTACAAACCAAACTGATATTATGTAATGACTTTCCAAATTAGGAAATATGCGAACATCGTTATAAACAATGACAACACTAAGCTAGCCACTAACTCCAGTGGCCCAAAGAGTGTGGGAAACAGTTCCCAACCTAAGTGTGCATTGTGCCTGACATTAGGTGTGGCAGAAAAAAGTGTAACGCTTTTCCCAATTAGGAAATGGCGAAATTGGGAAATAGTGTGCACATCATCATTAACAATGACAACACCATGCTAGCCATTAACTCTTCTGGCCAAAAAAGCGTGGGAAACAGTTCCCAACCTAAATGCGCACTGTGCCTGACATCAGCTGTGTCTGAAAAAAGTGTAACACTTTTCCCAATTAGGAAATAGTGCGGACATCGTCATGAACAATGACAACACTAAGCTAGCCACTAACTCCAGTGGCCCAAAGAGTGTGGGAAACAGTTCCCAACCTAACTGCACACTGTGCCTGACATTAGGTGTGGCAGAAAAAAGTGTAACGCTTTTCCCAATTAGGAAATGGCCCAATTAGGAAATAGTGCGCACACCAAAGCAGACACTACAAAATTTTAGCCTCACTTCAGTCAAAGCTATTGCTAAATATATGTAAACAAACTTCGAAATGAGGGTTTTCTGCCTTCCTCTGCCTAAATAAAAATAGATTATGGTTCCTGATACCATGGTATGGTATGAGGGTGCATGGTATGGCATGGTATGGTATGGTATGGGAGTGTGATACCATGGTATGGTATGGTATGGGAGTGTTGGTATGGTATCATATGAGGGTGCTATAC
This sequence comes from Laccaria bicolor S238N-H82, assembly GCF_000143565.1. Taxonomy (NCBI): domain Eukaryota; kingdom Fungi; phylum Basidiomycota; class Agaricomycetes; order Agaricales; family Hydnangiaceae; genus Laccaria; species Laccaria bicolor. The sequence continues at coordinate 390,498 of NW_001889874.1, read as the reverse complement.
CATGGTATGGTATGGTATGGGAGTGCAATACCATGGTATGGTATGGTATGGGATGGGATGGGATGGGATGGGATGGGATTGCAAAACCATGGTATGGTATGTTATGGGAGTGCAATACCATGGTATGGTATGGTATGAGAGTGCAACAAGGGATTACAATACCATGGTATAATATTTTGATAATGGAGACTCTGACAAGACTTTGGATTGGACAGATTCACTTAGCTTCAATAAATTGGACCAAATATTATGACAAAGAAGACTTTGGCCAAACACTCAGGACAACAATACTTGATTCCAACATATGTAGTGTTTAAGAAAATTGAGATTATATGATGGTGTTGTTGGCCATACTATATGTGTATGCTATGTAAGTAGGCAGGACTGTCTGATTGGCCCTACTGGGCAAAATATATTTAACCTATTATTGAAAGCATTCATATTAATGGCTTTTCAGGAATGAAAAAACCCTCAATTGAACTGATTTTTAAAGGTTGGAGTTAACTATCTGGCCTCCACTTGGAATTGGAAATCTTAGCAAAAACCTGAAAGCATTTCCACTTTTCTTTTCTTCTCTATGACCACTTCATCACAATAGATGTGGTTTTGTTTGATTTGGATGAATATTGTTCTAATAGAAAGGATTGGGAAAGATATGTATCATTAAATGGCTTTGGATGCATTGGAAAGCTGGGATAAAGCCTATTTCAACTCATTTTCAATAGATGGTTTGGACTATCTGGCCTCAATTTGTAGCCTAATATCTTAGGAAAAACCTGGAGAACCACCCCACAAAAAATGGCACCCAATGGACCAGTATTGCAGCCTGCAGAAATAATATATATATTTTGGAAAAGGACCCCAGACACCCTATGACAGCTTTGGTATGATGGTATGAAGTGACATCATACCATCTGGTATGGTATAACAGGACATGGTATGGTATGGTGACATGGTATTGGTATGGTATGGTAACATGGTATTGGTATGAGTGGGGTATGGTATGGGTTTTACATTCCATGGTACCATGGTATTGGTATGGAGCTCATATACCACCCCGGAATGGGTACCCCCAAGGTACCCTAAATCAAGGAATTGATGTACCTCATAGGTACCCAAAAATGGGTGACTGAAGTGCATTTTGGCCTGTTTTAGACAAAACAAGCCATTTTCCAAAGCCTCTACAGACCTAAGCGCTCAGTATTTTTGACTGATTCTTTGATAGGCTCATTCAGGTTAACCAGAGGTATGTTCTGGATACCTCCCCAGCTAGTGCATATTTTTTTCCAGATGCCAAAAATGGCCTCCAGAATAAAAACCTTCTCAAGGCTCCAGCTTTCACTGAAATTAGTCCATACCAAGGGAAGTGTAACACAACTACATAATGTAAAAGAATACACAAATACATTTGAGGTACAATAGATTCTTAGAAAGAACCAGAAAATGACCCAACCTTCATTCTTTTTGCACTCATCTGTAAATTAATCAACTCCCAATTACAGGCAAATTTGAAATCACCATGTAAATAGGAGATACAACAACCATGGAATGTGAGTTGTAAGTCAAAGTTATGTTATGTCCCACTTCTGAGAGGAGAGAGGCCACAAGCTGTGACAGCAGAGATTCTCAGCACCTCCTATTACAAGGAAATACCCTGACATAAATAAGAAAGAGGAGGCCATGAGATGTGATCATAGAGGTCCTTGACACCTCCAATTATGAGCCATTCACTGTCAGGTAAAGCCAGAAATGCAATGACCACAGGATGTGGATCGCAGAAAGTATACATACCTCCAGGATGAGAGAACAATTGTAAAGTGTGAGTTGTAGAGGTAAGTGCCACAGAGGTGTTCATAGAAGTACATACCACTCCAAGGATGGTGGAATCATTACACCCAACACACAGAAAGTAGAAGTAGTAGAGAACAAATACAAGAAATGATCATAGAAGTCAAGACATTATGCTCAACACACGGAAAGTAGTAGCAGTATAGTAGTAGTGGAGAACAACCACTAGAGGTGATCGTAGAAGTACACATCACTCCCAGGAAGATGGAGTCATTGTGCTCAACACACAGAAAGTAGTAGTGGAGATCAACCACCAGAGGTGATCATAGAAGTACACATCATTATCAGGAAGATGGAGTCATTGTGCTTGACACAATGGAAAGTAGAAGTAATAGAGAATGACCACAAGAAGTGATTGTAGAAGTCCTTGCCCCTCCCAGGACAGTCACGTCATCGTGCTTGACACATGGAAAATAGTAGTGACAGAAGAGAATGACTGCCAGAAGTGAATCATAGAAGTATGTGCATAGTAGTAGAGAACAAATGCCAGATGCGATTGTAGAAGTACACACCACTCCCAGGACAATCAAGTCATTGTGCTCAACACACAGAAAGTAGTAGTAGTAGTTGAGAATGACCACCAGAGGTGATCATAGAAGTACACACCACTTGCAAGACGGTTGAGTTTTAACAAAGAGACAGAAATACCCCAATTGCAATGATCACGAAAAGTACTAGAAAACATCTCCATGCACGAAGCACAAAGGAAATGTGTAAAAGGAGACAAGAAAGTAGATGGGGAAGATATGGAAGGTAGTGGTGACTCCCCTTAGCTGGTTATGCCTCGAGCCTCTATGTGAGGGTTAGTTGTCCTGACAAGAGAGCAGCAAGATGCCAAGCTCAAGAACAACAAAATGTTGGACTTTGGTGACAGTGAATCACAATTGGCGAAAGGCAGGATGCCACACTCAAGAAACAAGATGTTAAAATCAAGATGACCACACAAGTTTAAGGTGAATCACTGTTGACCGACATGAGAACGGCAAGATACCGAACTCACAAACAACCAGTTGTTGAACTTGTGGTGACCACCAGAAATGAATCACCAACGAAGTATCAGTAAGATGCCAAACTCAAGAACAACAAGTAGGCAATGGCACAGGTAAACCCATGGGTACCCAGACATCAACCCATACCTCAACCCTGCAGGGTATATACCCTACAACCCAGGGGTAAGTCGAGCCCGGGTATTGTGGGGTATTCACGGGTATGGGCACCCCAGCAGGGTTATCATACTTACATAGATACAACGTCGCTACTACTTGTGAGGAAGAAAAAATAGATACCAGCAATTATATGTTTCCACGGCAAGTCCTACTAAGTACATCTCCAAGCTTATCGAGCTCGATCTTGGCGTCCACCTCACTGAGGACTGTGACGGCCTCCACATCTGAATCTTTGACTAGTCCAGCGAGGCTCCAAGAACCAAGGCAGAGAAGAGCGCGCGTGGACTGTGTAGAGAGTCGGCTCCAAGTGTGGGAGAGGATGAGCCGTCCACGGCTGAAAAGCCGCTCGACGTCAGTTGATGTAGCTGAACAATGGGTTAAGGGTTAGCAATAGAACGGAAACAGGGTAGAGTTTACACACACCTGGAATAGAAAGGTAGTCCAGGGCCATACGGTGAAGTCGAGGGTAAGTTTGCCGCTTCTCGTACCACCATCGGAGAGGAAACCGGGTGGTCTCGGTCGGAGTGCTAAGATAGAGCCGCAGTTCGTCGAGGAGAGTCTTGGACTTAGAAGGCTTCGCCAGGGCAGGGAGATTGTCGAAGATGTTTTTAGACTCCTGTAGTTGACGATGAGGGAATGAAAGCTAAGAAGATCGTTCCAACGTACATCGTCCTGAGCATCCAGTGAGTCATCCTCATTCAACTTGTCCTCGCCTTCAACGGATTCGCCACCACTATCAGAGCCGGAGGCGGATGTGTACGATCGTTCAAACTCGTCTCGAACGAGCGCTTCTGCCGTGTCAATCCAGTCTGAGGTCCACCCCGCACGTCGGAAATACTCGAGCTTGTGTTCTGGGTGAAGAACTAGAGGTAGAGAATTGATTAGAAAAGATGTATCAATGACTTAAAGAGCTTACCCATTGCAATCCGATAAACTTCGGCCTCGTCAGTCAAAGAGTAGTACTTGTTCAATGTTTTCTTCGCAAGACGAAGGGCGTATCGAATCACTGGATGAGTGTCGCTGTTGGGTTTGATTGCATTGGTGAATACCGTGTCGATATGGTCCATAGCGGGGATGACATAGGCCAAGTTTGGGGTACCACGCGAAAAGTATTGGGTGCCGTCTTTGAGAATCTAAGGTGAAGGCATGGTCAATACAAGCAATAATTCAGAACAGGAACATCGTTTGTTCTGTCGCGTGACTGTGCGACCTAAAGGAAGTAAACAAAGAACTCACGTTCAACGTCTCCTTGAGCTCGCCAGCAATCCGCCACTCCGTATCGGTTAGCTCATATTTGCGCAAGTCATTCTTGAGGTCGGAGGTAACGTATTCGATCGCTTTCCTGTACTTCACCGTGAAACTGAGCATGTCGTAGGTTGAGTTCCATCGAGTTGTCACATCCCGCGGCATGATTTGTATGGGCAATGCCAGTTCTTCAAGACACGATTTCCATGCCAGTAATAGGAGGGTGGTAGAGTTGACGAGAGCGTAAGCCAGTTTTCGGAGCTGGAGACATTGTTAGCAAAGGTATGTATGCACCACTGCAACTTACCTTGACAAGCACTCGGCTCACAGGCCGAATGTTCGCTGCCAGCTCAAGACGTTCGTCATCAGTCATCTCATTAGAC
>NW_001889874.1:380692-384210 GCF_000143565.1 Laccaria bicolor S238N-H82 | reverse complement strand
CAAGATGGGCTGTGACGGCAACGTAGGCGAGGTGATTGGGCGAGGTCCAAGCATCGGTGGCGAAGCTGATCTGGCCAGCGTATTCCTTCACAATTGGTGAGTCTCCAGCCATCTCTACGTTGGACATGACTAAATTAAACTTACTTGCAGCATCTGCCCAATACGTGCACGCGTTCGGGCGAAAACAATTCGTACGTCCCTTGATACAGTCGACGCGGAGGGGATATAATACTCTGGCCTCCCGGTCTTCATTAGCGAAAGGAATCCTCGGTCTTTGACAATCTTGAATGGGCGGACACTCTCCGAAACCCAGCAAACGATTTCCGCCCTGGAATTGACTGTCAAACTGAATCCGCAAAGGTATGTAAATCTTTGACTTACTTTGTTTCAGTCTTGGTGTGCTGACGATGCCTGTAGTTGACTTTACCCTTGCCTTTTCGATCAAACGCAGCCGTGATTGTTCCCGATGTTGTCAAAGGTTTGACGACACTCTTGCGAGCATCATTTGCGTGTTGACAGTCTTTTGCAGCCTCGTATGCCGCATCGCCCCAGCAAGATTTGATGTGTTTGATGAGGTTGCCGGTGGATGAGCGGTCATGGCCGTCGAGGAAGCGCCGACATTTGTATGCACAAGACTTTGCGGCACACTTGAAGACGTGCGCCCGCCGCCCACTGACATACTCAATGTCTGGGATGGGGTGGTAGAATGCATACGCGGGAGAGGTCCACTGTTTCATCATGCGCTCTAAGCTAAGGTAAGGTTCAATTCTAATCGGTTAAAAGAAAAAAATGTACTGAGCTCAGCTTCCTCATCCTCAGAAGCAACCTCCAAAGTCTCATCGTCGTCGTCAACCTCGATCACACTCGCCTTTCGAGTTGCCTTCTTGGGGGCAGGTACCTATACTGGCCGTGAGATCGCGAATGAAAGAAGGTATGTTTGTGTACCTCGTCGTCGTCATCAACCTCGATCGCCTGACTCTCAGGGATGCGGAGCTTCTTCTTTTTCGGGCTTAGAACCTCCGTAGCCTTACGTTTCAGGGTTGCCAAGCCAGATTTTGCCCTGCCTGCAAGCGATGATGCTATGGTCTTTGAGCTCGATCGGCTTTTGGTGGTCTTCGTAGATTGGGTGTCGTCCTTTGACTTCGTAGATTGGGTGTCGTCCTTTGACTTCACCATTCTGGTAGATTATGAGGGTGTGTTTTTTTTTCGGATGGTATAGATATTAAGCTGCAATGCTGTGGCTTTGAAACTGTACAGTTGATTGATTATTTCAACCGCCGCACCAGACTCCTATTGCCTGATAAGGAGCACGGGTACCCCGGGTATTGCTCCCCGGAATGTCTAACCCATACCCTGACCCGGTGATACCCCAACCCGTAACCCTGCGGGGTTACCCCAACCCGTGCCATTGCCTAACAACAAGACATTGAACTCATGGACAGGTAACACACAAGCATGCAAACACCTGAAGGCCATGAGAGAGAACCAGGTTCACGCACAAAACACAAAGAATCAAAGCATAAAGGCAAGTAGAAAGGAATAAGTAAGAAAGTATGGGACACACCAGGATCACCCAAGAATGTGACGAATCTTGCAAAATGACTGAATCAATCTCCTACTGATCAATTCGTATCAGCGAGGAAATCTGAAGAAAGAAAACTCAGCAGATTTATCAGTGTATGTAGAAAGAAGGCCTGAGATCTAGCATTCTAATGGCTAGCTTATGATGTCTTCATTGAGCTTCGAGACACAGAAAACTGCAAGATCGCTCTTGTTCCATGTAGGTCTTGCAAGTTGCTATTGGCCTTGCTTGGTGTGAATTCGTGGCAGATGGATGCCATGGGCAAAGCTCATAGCTAATCAAAATTTTCATCCTTAACTAAGTGAGGGATTCACGTGGCATCAAGAGCAAGATCCTGACACATGGGGCAATGAGAAGAGGGCATGCTTGTTTGTACTTGTCTAAAACCAAGTACACCAGTCAGGATCTTGTTACAAATGTTACAATAAGACACCTGCCTATGTCTACTAAGAGACTAAGGTAACTAAAAAGTATACCTCAACAGATCAGTGAATGAAGGTAGCAAATGTGTAACTAAGCTGAGGGAGGACAGCCTACAGCAGATTGGGTTGGCGTGATGAAAGGTAGAGTGGTCATGCTAAGAAGGATTATGTAAAGTCTCCATATTCAGGTGTTCAAACACTTGACTGTCAAGAACAAGAAGACAGCATCAGGTAAGATATCCCTGGGTTGACCAGGCCATTGTAAGGGAGGTGGAAGTGAAGTGTGCAAATTTTAGGGAGGGTACAGGGTCGGATATGGATGAATGCAAGTTAAGTAAATTGGATGACATTGAATGGATTTGGGTGAAGAGTTTGTCAGGCATGAATGCATGTGTGATGAATGTGTTTTCATTCTCGAACTGAATCTGGGAGGTGAATCCAGGAAGACTTTTGGTGGCTGAGGTGAAAGCGAGTACAAGCTGCACTGGAGGTGGGTGGGGGAAGATGGCAGCAATAAGGGAAGATGAAGAGAAGTCAGTTTGGGGTGCGATTACTAGAGGTGCAAAGGGGAGCACGAGGTTGAAAAGGAGGAAGATTAGAGGTGAAAGGAAACATGGTCATGGGGCAAGAAAGATGTGGTGGAGATGGGTAAAAAAAAGTTGTGTTTGAGTGCCAAAACCTCACCCAAAATTCAGGGTGGTACTGAGTGATTGACTAATGACAAGAGACAAGTGCCTGAGCTTGAAGTCTCCACCAAAATGCAATGTTGGAATAGTACAATCCAGCATTTGCCAGTACATTCTTGCACTTAATTAATTAGTAATATCGGACTATTAACTTAGTAATCCCGAGTATGTAGATAACACTAGAACATGGTAGATACATAGTAAATAGGTATATAAGGACTGTAAAAACTCGTACATAGTAGAAGTTCATCCTCTATTTCCAACAGGTTATGGGCCCCGGCCCTGAGTAAAGAGACTCACCACTTTTACTGCACTTGTGCACTTGCTGCCCTATCTTATCTTGCAGCTATTTATAGCATCATGTCAAGTGATCAGATAATTGCGACCATCACAAAGCTTAATAGTGAAAATTATCATGACTGGAAGTTTGCAGTCAGTATAGTGCTTTGGCAGAAGGGATGTTGGAAGGTGACTTCTGGAGAAGAAGAAAAACCATCCACAAAGGAGGCAGAGAAATCATGGGAGACTAAAGCCGAGGAAGGATTCACATTGATTGCGCTTACTGTCGAGCCAAGCCAATACACATACATATGCGATGCTAAAAATGGACCAGAAGCATGAAAAGCACTCAAGGATATTTACGAAAAGAACAGTCGATCCATGCGCATTAACCTTAAACGGCAATTCTATGGATTTGAGCATGACACGAGCACATCAATTTCCACTTATGTCAATGGCATCACAGATCTGGCGAGAAAACTCAATGCCATCAGAGTATCACTCTCAGATCAAGACATTACAGATGTCCTCATATTCAATTGGACAATG
>NW_001889874.1:376117-380642 GCF_000143565.1 Laccaria bicolor S238N-H82 | reverse complement strand
TAGCAGGGCTTACTGCTAAATTTCATTCCACCAGAATCCACAGGAATTCCACTGGAATGACCGGAATCCTGCAGGAATAGGGCGGGCACTGCTAAGACCTCGACGAATCAGACAAAGACAAGAAGAAGGACATGGTTTACATCCAGTCAAGTCTGCTTATGCCGCACGTTACCCAGGTTTCAATCCCTTCACCAGACAACCACTCATTGACAATGGCTACATCGACAACGGTGAAAATCAGTGCAGAGCAGTGATCGTCCATCCCAATGCCAGATTCAACCCAAACCTTACACCGCTCGACTATTCTAACACCCTTTTTACTGCTTACAGAACCGTCTGCCACGAAGAGGAGTAATCAGATTTCAAGGTCAGGGGGGGGTATGTTATGGTACATTCATATATACCTTACACATATCTACTGTTCCCTTTCAATCTGCCAGAGACTCTATTATTTTCTTACCAATTTCTCTGTATTTTATGAATTATAACTAGGCAACATGTGTATACCCAGACTTGACGTGTTTGATCATATACAATGCAACGCGATTGCTTGACTATATTTGGCGTACGAGCTTTAGGCAAACAAAGCACACCAAATACGTTGAACAAGAGTTCCGGAACCGGCAGCAGACTCAGAAGAGCCCGGATTAGGAGGGAATGTTCTAAGACCTTCCTCCAGGATCTAGAAGTAGTACCTACAGTATATAAACATGTCCGTAGGATAGGATTATTCATTCATTCTTACTTCCCCAAATATCGTGTGAACTTGAGATCTTAAGTAAAGACTAAGTAACACAACACTAGAGAACTATTAGATAAGGCCTTGTGCTGTCAATAGTCTCCAATTCAGATCGTTAAGGCTTTGTGCTAACGTTTTCGACTCTGTTCTGTTCCTCGTCAAACGTTAAGGTACAACAGGACCATCACGATCTAAGGACATGTTCCCCTCACTCGACTCTAATTGTATTCACTCGCAAAGGACAAACATAAGTTTTACTTTAAACATTTTAAACTAATGAATCATATTCATAGGAATGCACCAACCTTAGAGTCGACGCAATCAACGAACTCTAACACTGGCATCGATCTCTGAAAGCTACCCTGCTTCTTTGCTTTTTCAAGGCCACAAGATCTCACAGCAACAGCCCTCCAAACATGGTGGTCATCATCTCCACAATGTTGCTTGGAGTCCATGGTGGCAGAGAACAAGGGAAAATCTTTCTGTGGTTTCCACATACCACAAAATTTTCTTTGTGCCCTTTAAGTAATAACTGCAGGAATGCTGCACAACATGGGCAACATTATTTCAAGACTGCAATCACCTGCCTGTAATCCTATAAATGAGTAAATCAGAGCACAGAAAGAGGTGGAACAAGGATATTCTACTTGTAACTTTGACATATCCATCCTCTTGTACTCATTGCTGTTGGCCAGGAAGTGTTCAGTGAAAGAAAGTAGTAGACTTGCAAGACAGGCTTCACAATGAAGGGTCCCTTTGAAGGACATTTCCTCCAGGTTTAAAGAAGTGTTGACTTTGACACTGTGTATCCAAGTCAATCTTCAGTTGCTTGATCATGGACGAGATCTCTTTTGATGATTGCAATCTGCCTTTCTTGGTATGATTCTCCAGCATCAACTGCCATTCAGAGATCTTGGCCTCAATAGCACGGACCTGCCTTAGGACATTGGAATCCTGACAGAATTTTGCCCCTGTCTCAGAGTGTTTTGGACCTTGATCTGATGGCCACTGTTCACAGGCAGTTTGGGCCAAATCAAGATCATGCTTCATGGCTGTTGCTCTCATTACACCCTTCTCCAAGAAAACACAGATGTAATCTTGGGAGGGAAAGTCTCCAGGCACACTTTGAGAGTCCGTATTTGGAAGATAATGACCAGAAAAGAGATCCTGCCACAGAAGGATGGTCCAGAATGTCAGCAGAGACTGTGTCACACTGGTTCTTTGCCATATATTCTACAACAATTTTGATGGCATCAGAATGGGCAACCATAAGCTGCAACTATGTCATATATGTGGTTGGCTGACTCTTTCTTTGTGGCAAAGCAGGTTGGATTGCCTCTTCGTTACTTGGAAAAAGGGGGCCACAAGGAGGGTTTCAATGTTTTCCAGATGTAACTGGAAAGCATGGCCCCTGGATAACTTCAAAAGAGCAGAGGTCTTATCAATGCCCCCCCTATTTCTGCAGGAATCCGGTCATTCCAGTGGAATGGAATTGAGCAGAAGGCCCTGCTAAATTGTTTATTCTGGTGTGTTCCATTCCGGTGGAATTCTGGTGGATTCCAGAATGTACACCGGAATGTTCCCTGGAATGGGCAGGAATGGTGTTCCCCGGAGTGGGCAGGAATGGGATTCCAGTCCAATCTGTTTATTTTATTTATTTGTTACTGTATTATAGTTTATTTATTTTCAATGGATCACAAACAATGTTTGTTTGGTGAACATGCTCACCAAACATGGCCACTCTCTTCTTCCACCACCACCACCATGCTCGTCACCGCCGCCAACGCCACACCATCACTGTCACCCATAGCCACCACTGCCAACGTCGCTCCTCAATCACCCATGGCCACCACGACCACCAACATCGACCACGACACCCTTCAACAACAACGCGGCAACGCCACGTCACGAAACAACAAGCACCGTAACCCATGAAAACCCCCAACGCCCACGAAAACAACGCCCCCTGACACAAAACGACACCCAACGGGCACAAAACGACGCCCACCGCCAGCGCCCACGAAAACCATACCCCGCCCACGAAAACATCCCACCACCCACTGAAAAACACGAGCGCCCACCGAAAAACACGCGCTGCCCACCGAAAAACACGCACCGCCCATACAACACACGACGGCACCATGCCGCCTACCAAAACCACCACGTCCACACCAACGCCACCCACGATGATGCCCCCAATGGCAACCAGCGCCCATGACGACGGCGACGACAACACCCATGAATAATGCAAAAATGCGGACACACAACGAAAACGCGAACACGCGACGAGGAGACGACAACGAAATGTGACACAACAATGGGACGCCAATGCGGGACGACGATGGCTGAGGTCCCAGCCACACTCCCTCTACCCTCCACTGCTCCCTTCCCCCTTGCTCCACCATTCCCTCCCCCCTTTCCTCCCTCCCCCCTTTCCTCCCCCCCCCTTCCTTGTCCCTCCCCCTTCCTTCCTTCCCTCTTTCTTGTCCTTCCCTCTTTCTTGTCCTTCCCCCTTCCTCCCTCCCCTCCCTTGTTCTTCCCCCTTGCTTGTCCCTCCCAAAAATATAAATACACCCCCACCTTGTCCCTCCCCTACCCCCTCCCTTTAAGATAAACTGTGTAGTGTGTGTAGTAATACATTTCAAATACATTACAACTCAATCTAAGTCATCAGGATAAGGTTGGAGTTGAAAAAAACTTACTCTGCTTGATTCCAGTCCTATTCCACTGGAATTCCTCTGGATTCCTCTGGATTCCTCTGGAATTCCTCTGGAATTCCACTGGAATGACCCCATTCCTGCAGGAATAGGTGGGGCACTGTAAAGTACTGGATTCATCACTCGACCATTCAGATGAACTGTCTCCCCCATTCCCCATGTTTCCTGCCGTGATGAGATGGTGCTCAGGATATTTGAGACAAGTACCCTGACAAACCTCCCAATCCCATCCCATTCCAGGTCCCAGCTGAAGTGTCTGGCATTGAGCTGTCTGAATCCACTGGACAGCGAGATGACCAATTGTTTGAAAATCGCGGTACCAAGTGGAGAGATTCTCCCAGGTTGTGTACCCGCAAAGTGGGTTAAGGAAGATCTGGTCTTGGATAGTGAGGATGTCGGGTTGCCGCATGTTGAGGCGATCGAAGTAGAACTGGGGAATATATCCTCGGGGAGTGAACGGAATGGAGGGGTTGTTGTTGACTTCAGGTGCTGTGGCCTCCGTGATATAACGCGCTCAGCGGTGTAAAGCCCAAAATAAGGAAGTGGTTGTAGAAGGGTCGAGTGCATAAAAAAGTTGACCATCGGCCTGAGTAAGTACAATGAAGTCATCGGCCGTTAACTGGTAGTTGAGCGGGTTGACGTCCTCGGATAAGGAATAAGTAGAGGTGAATGGGGTCAAATGTAAGTTGGGGGTATTGGGGTTGTAAAGTTCAATGGTTTGCATAGTGAAGAGTGATTTGGCATCTGTTGTGACTGAGAGAGGATTTGTTAGGTGAAGAAGAAGATTGATAGCTTGACTGGGGGATGAAAATAGTGAAAACCGAACCTCTTTTAAGTAGTTGTCTTGGATCCATTATTCCACTACTCTTGGCTTCTTCTTTAGGAGTGCCTTGATTTTTTCCCATTCACGCAAAACTTCTGGAGCATTCTTTAGATTCTGCCTTGTCTCCCAAGTGTCGCTTTCTGGACTGTAGTTAGTATATCGCAATCGGTAGATCGGTATCTTATGCACTAGTGGGAGCCACTAGTTATGATAAAACTAAGGCAGTTGCCTACAGCGCTGTGTGTA
>NW_001889874.1:370286-375268 GCF_000143565.1 Laccaria bicolor S238N-H82 | reverse complement strand
TATGATATTTCATTGGGTCCTCTGGTGCTTTCATTACCATTTCTCTGAATTTTCATTAGGATATTTCTTTGCATCCTCTGGTGCTTTCATTACCATTTCTTTGAATTTTCATTATGATATTTCATTGGGTCCTCTGGTGCTTTCATTACCATTTCTTTGAATTTTCATTAGGATATTTCATTCAGCCTTCTGGCCCTTTCATTACCCTTTTGTTACAGTTTCTTAAATTTCTCATTGGGATATTTCATCAGGCTCCTTGGTGCTTTCATTACTTTTTCTTAGCTTTTGCATTAGGATATTTCATTGGGCCCTTTGATGCTTTCATTACCAAAAACAATGATCATATCACATGGGTTGTTTGGGTTGTTGGGAGGGTGATCACATGACCAATTTCCCAAAATAGTCAAAAATGAAAGTTGTAGCCCTTTACCATAGCTTCCAGAATCTGTTTGAATTATGTTCTGAAGTGCTTCCATTGTGGAGATATGAGGTAAAAGAATTTTCTCACCGCTGGGTTTTTTCGACCTTTTTGCATTTTTCTTCATGAAGACAGCACCAAACAATATGATTTCAACAGATTTAGAAACCTAAGAGAAGAGGCTGCAATTATTATATTGTGGGAAAAATAACCAAAAAAGGAAGTTGCATACCCTAAATGAAATATCATAATGAAAATTCAAAGAAATGGTAATGAAAGCACCAGAGGATGCAATGAAATATCCTAATGAAGATTCAAAGAAATGGTATTGAAAGAGCCAGAGAGCTGAATGAAATACCCTAATGAAAATTCAAAGAAATGGCAATGAAAGCACCAGAGGACCCAATGAAATATCCTAATGAAAATTCTAAGAAATGGTAATGAAAAATTGCAATGACATCAAGAATGAAATGAAAATGAAAGTGCACAGAATACCTAATGAAATATACAATGAAAATGCACTGGATTTCAAATGAAAGGCAATGAGAATGCAGGCTATTAGAAATGAAAAATGCATTGCAAAGATATGAAATTGACAATGAAAGAGGGTTGATATCTAATGAAATTGCCTACACCATGCTTTGCTATGGGTTATGAAAGAAATCCAAGGCATTATGAGAATGACAAATTGCCAGCCTTATCTGAGATTTTTCATAAAAAACCATGGCATTTTACACACAGTGCTGTAGGCAACTGCCTTAGTTTTATCATAAAAGTGGTAGCCACGAGTCTCTTATGCCCGTTCCTGCCTTTCTGGGTGTGTTCGGCTACAATCCAATCAACTTCATATTCTGGCAACACGTCGAAGTTCAGCCTATTCGTTGTGAGTTGAGGGCGTTCTCCAAAGTCACTGGGAGACTCCTGATACTTTTCTAGGTGCTCTATATTCAAAATGGGGTGCATCCCATACAAAGCGGGCATACGCAGCTGGTAAGCCACTGCACTGATCTTTTTGATGATTTCAAATGGACCTTTGTACCTTGTTAGGAGTTTATCACCCCTTTCTCATCCCTCAACAAACCAAGGTTTCTTTGGTTGATAACAACCTTGTCTCCCTCGACAAATTCCCAGTTAAGTCTCCCCTTGTTATATGCCTTCCTTTGAAATACTTGCCCCAAGAGGAGTGCATCCCTGGCTTGTGTTCTTTCCACTGTGAAGCCTTCTACCAAATTGAGCACTTTGTCGTGCAGCGTCTCCTGATCGACATTCCCTGAATCCGAGATCTCTGTTCAATTGATGTTCGGTGCTTGCCCTAAAACGGTGGAACTGGTGATGGGTTGAAAGCCACATAAGAGGTATGCAGGACTGAAGCCAGTAGTGGTATGTGGCAATGAATTGTAAGAAAGCAACAAGGCGTCTAACATCCCGCTCCAGTCATCTCTGTCAGGGCCAATATAGGCACAAATTGAGATCTCCAGGCCTTGATTCAAGATCTCCATTTGTCCATCAGCCTGAGGGTGGTATGACGTCGTCAGGGCTCTTCTCATTCCCATCAATCGGCAGATCTCCTTCCAGAAATTGCCCCACCATCTCGTGTCCCTATCCGAAATCACTTGTCGAGGAATGCCAAACTTCGAGATGACATGTTTGAAAAACAATTTAGTGGTTTCCTCCTCTGTGATCCTTGTCATAGTTGGAATTAGGATCACGTACTTGGTAAGTTTATCCACAATTACCAATATATTGTTGAATCCATTTGAATTCGGTAGTTCTGGTATAAAATCCATACTAACTACTTCAAAGGGTTGCGACGGCACCAGGATTGGTTGTAGTAATCCTACAGGGCCATGCCTCCTTGGTTTTGTCTTCTGGCACATGTCACACATGTTTATGAAGATTTTGATTTCTCTCGACATCCGGGGCCAGTAGTAAGTGCCACTGATTCGGTTATATGTTTTAAAATAACCTCCATGAGCTGCCTCGGTTATCGTATTGTGCCCTTCCTGCATTACCTCAACATGCATTTCCTTTGGTATGCACAATCACGTGTTGCCTGCAGTGTCTTCAAAGTAAATGAGTCCGTCCTCAGAATAATGATACTGTGAAGGTGCAAGGTTTGTCTCATCCTCTTCCTTCTTGTTCTTGATTACTAAACTGAAATGTGGGTCCCTATCATAGGTGTTCTTCCATCTGCTTAGCTCTTCCTTGCTTACTTGAACTGTAGTGGAGTAGGAACATGATGTTGCGTATTGTATCTTGATTTCTTCTCCATCTACTACTTCTAGATCCTGGAGGAAGGTCTTAGAACCTTCCCTCCTAATCCAGGCTCTTCTGAGTCTGCTGCTGGTTCTGGAACTCTTGTTCGGCATATTTGGTGCACTTGGTGTGCCTAAAGCTCGTACGCCAAATATAGTCAAGCAATCGTGTTGCGTCGTATATGATCAAACATGTCAAGTCTGGGTATACCCGTGTTGCCTAGTTATAATTCATAAAATACAGAGAAATTGGTAAGAAAATAATAGAGTCTCTGGCAGATTGAAAGGGAACAGTAGATATGTGTAAGGTATATATGAATGTACCATAACACCCAGTCTACTGGCTCAGACACATTTTCAATTGAGAATGATGAGGGTCAATGTATGACCCTCAGCCAGAGATTCTCTGATTCCCCATTGTGTGGTTCATTGGGTGGTTGCTCATTGGTTTTATTTTCAGAAAACTCAAACATTTTAGTTAGCTTTGAGTGCTGCTGTGAGGTTGAAGGAATAATTATCATGTGACCAGCTTACAAAACAAGCTTGAGGATAACAAATGAGGAGCACAAATAAGGCAGTTTTGATAGGAAAAAGTTGAATTGCTGATTTTGAAATGGACACATCTGGAGCAAGGGACATTGATACAGATGAAACCATTTCACCTGTATAAAATTCGATTTTAATGATTTGACCAATAAAAGGTCATCTCTAAGAAATACACTATGTACAATTGCATAGATACAAAGAGTCAATGAGCATACCTGGCTCAGTTGACTAAAAGTGCAAATGCATGGAATGTGAAAATAGGACAAAGGCTTTGGAACTGGCAGCAGTATGTGTCATGACATTATACTTGGATCCTGTCTAAGATTCACCTACCATGAAATAGAGCACAAAGAGGCTCTAAAGTAAACATCCAATGCAGGGAGAAGAATTGCATTACTACTAAGGGTTTAGAAACACATAATGGATTTAATGTGAAACTCATGTTTTTTACAAGATATACAGAACAACAATGTGGATGCCTAGTGGTATGTCCAAAACATTGAAAAGACTAAACTACACCTAAGTAGTAAATGTATAGAGACTTAGTGTGGCTTGCAGCCATTCAGAAAGTCATGTACAGCAATTCCCATGTACAATCAAAGACTGATGCATCTCAAAGTCACAAGTACAAACATGGGAAAAAGACACATTCTATTATATGAGATATAATGGGAACCCCCTGACAACTAAAAGTGACATTTGAAAACATCCTCAGAGTGTCCTCTGTAATGAAAAGACAAGCCAAGACAGGGCATTTTGTTTAAAAACTTGGGAACAATGAAAGACCAAAGGCTATTGGTAATGCATATGCATGCACATCAGGAAACATTAATCATTATATGATGCCATCTGTCAAACCAGTAACCAGGCCATAGAAAAGAAACATGCAAGATCATGCCAAGCTAAGAATAACTACATTGGTTAGCTCTGCATATGCATGCAACACTGATGCATTTGAAAATTAAAAATGTGACACTACAAAAATCCATAGTGTTCACAGAGATAGACTACAAAATATACCACACATTCATTAAATTTTCATATTTGTAATTTGGACTGCAGTAACCCATATAAAACACATGTAAAATGTAGATAGAGGTTCTTGGAGTATATAAGGAGTGCAATGGCAGGTCAAAAGGCAAGCAATTGCCCCCCCCATTGACCAGCTAGTTGTACTCCAAGTAGAGATATAGGAGGTGGACAGTTGTAATCAATCAAAGGAGATTTCTTCATGGTCAGATAAGTACAGTGTGAGTGAAGCCAGCATGCTTGGGAGTCAACTTGCTTAGAGACTTTTGAATAAGAGGTTTTATACACAGTACCATTTAGACATGACAGCATACTTGTACCCTTTGCTTTGCAGTGTAGTGACATAATAAAAACTCATGGGAGTCATAAAAGTTACTAGAAGTCATGTTTCATGTCAATAAAGAAAACTGTGATCAAGAACTTTGCATTTGAGAGACCAGGTTCCCTGAAAGACATACTTTGTTCTATTGAACTATTCTAAACCACACCCTATCATAAAAATGCATTCTGAAACAAAAACTCTTGAGACTTAACCTAAGAAGACAAAAGTGGTGTGAGTGTTAGGTGTTAGAGTTTTCCCCAATGAGCTTGATCCTTGTTTGTGTGTTTCACACTTTTACAGTCATCCCCATGCAATGTCTATCAACATGCAGAGTGTTATAGAGTGAAGGACAGAGGGTTGAAGTTACCAAATAAGACTGTTTGTCAGCTTATCTCCTTATATAGTGGAATGG
>NW_001889874.1:367049-370236 GCF_000143565.1 Laccaria bicolor S238N-H82 | reverse complement strand
TTAGGAGTTTATCACCCNCTTTCTCATCCCTCAACAAACCAAGGTTTCTTTGGTTGATAACAACCTTGTCTCCCTCGACAAATTCCCAGTTAAGTCTCCCCTTGTTATATGCCTTCCTTTGAAATACTTGCCCCAAGAGGAGTGCATCCCTGGCTTGTGTTCTTTCCACTGTGAAGCCTTCTACCAAATTGAGCACTTTGTCGTGCAGCGTCTCCTGATCGACATTCCCTGAATCCGAGATCTCTGTTCAATTGATGTTCGGTGCTTGCCCTAAAACGGTGGAACTGGTGATGGGTTGAAAGCCACATAAGAGGTATGCAGGACTGAAGCCAGTAGTGGTATGTGGCAATGAATTGTAAGAAAGCAACAAGGCGTCTAACATCCCGCTCCAGTCATCTCTGTCAGGGCCAATATAGGCACAAATTGAGATCTCCAGGCCTTGATTCAAGATCTCCATTTGTCCATCAGCCTGAGGGTGGTATGACGTCGTCAGGGCTCTTCTCATTCCCATCAATCGGCAGATCTCCTTCCAGAAATTGCCCCACCATCTCGTGTCCCTATCCGAAATCACTTGTCGAGGAATGCCAAACTTCGAGATGACATGTTTGAAAAACAATTTAGTGGTTTCCTCCTCTGTGATCCTTGTCATAGTTGGAATTAGGATCACGTACTTGGTAAGTTTATCCACAATTACCAATATATTGTTGAATCCATTTGAATTCGGTAGTTCTGGTATAAAATCCATACTAACTACTTCAAAGGGTTGCGACGGCACCAGGATTGGTTGTAGTAATCCTACAGGGCCATGCCTCCTTGGTTTTGTCTTCTGGCACATGTCACACATGTTTATGAAGATTTTGATTTCTCTCGACATCCGGGGCCAGTAGTAAGTGCCACTGATTCGGTTATATGTTTTAAAATAACCTCCATGAGCTGCCTCGGTTATCGTATTGTGCCCTTCCTGCATTACCTCAACATGCATTTCCTTTGGTATGCACAATCACGTGTTGCCTGCAGTGTCTTCAAAGTAAATGAGTCCGTCCTCAGAATAATGATACTGTGAAGGTGCAAGGTTTGTCTCATCCTCTTCCTTCTTGTTCTTGATTACTAAACTGAAATGTGGGTCCCTATCATAGGTGTTCTTCCATCTGCTTAGCTCTTCCTTGCTTACTTGAACTGTAGTGGAGTAGGAACATGATGTTGCGTATTGTATCTTGATTTCTTCTCCATCTACTACTTCTAGATCCTGGAGGAAGGTCTTAGAACCTTCCCTCCTAATCCAGGCTCTTCTGAGTCTGCTGCTGGTTCTGGAACTCTTGTTCGGCATATTTGGTGCACTTGGTGTGCCTAAAGCTCGTACGCCAAATATAGTCAAGCAATCGTGTTGCGTCGTATATGATCAAACATGTCAAGTCTGGGTATACCCGTGTTGCCTAGTTATAATTCATAAAATACAGAGAAATTGGTAAGAAAATAATAGAGTCTCTGGCAGATTGAAAGGGAACAGTAGATATGTGTAAGGTATATATGAATGTACCATAACACCCAGTCTACTGGCTCAGACACATTTTCAATTGAGAATGATGAGGGTCAATGTATGACCCTCAGCCAGAGATTCTCTGATTCCCCATTGTGTGGTTCATTGGGTGGTTGCTCATTGGTTTTATTTTCAGAAAACTCAAACATTTTAGTTAGCTTTGAGTGCTGCTGTGAGGTTGAAGGAATAATTATCATGTGACCAGCTTACAAAACAAGCTTGAGGATAACAAATGAGGAGCACAAATAAGGCAGTTTTGATAGGAAAAAGTTGAATTGCTGATTTTGAAATGGACACATCTGGAGCAAGGGACATTGATACAGATGAAACCATTTCACCTGTATAAAATTCGATTTTAATGATTTGACCAATAAAAGGTCATCTCTAAGAAATACACTATGTACAATTGCATAGATACAAAGAGTCAATGAGCATACCTGGCTCAGTTGACTAAAAGTGCAAATGCATGGAATGTGAAAATAGGACAAAGGCTTTGGAACTGGCAGCAGTATGTGTCATGACATTATACTTGGATCCTGTCTAAGATTCACCTACCATGAAATAGAGCACAAAGAGGCTCTAAAGTAAACATCCAATGCAGGGAGAAGAATTGCATTACTACTAAGGGTTTAGAAACACATAATGGATTTAATGTGAAACTCATGTTTTTTACAAGATATACAGAACAACAATGTGGATGCCTAGTGGTATGTCCAAAACATTGAAAAGACTAAACTACACCTAAGTAGTAAATGTATAGAGACTTAGTGTGGCTTGCAGCCATTCAGAAAGTCATGTACAGCAATTCCCATGTACAATCAAAGACTGATGCATCTCAAAGTCACAAGTACAAACATGGGAAAAAGACACATTCTATTATATGAGATATAATGGGAACCCCCTGACAACTAAAAGTGACATTTGAAAACATCCTCAGAGTGTCCTCTGTAATGAAAAGACAAGCCAAGACAGGGCATTTTGTTTAAAAACTTGGGAACAATGAAAGACCAAAGGCTATTGGTAATGCATATGCATGCACATCAGGAAACATTAATCATTATATGATGCCATCTGTCAAACCAGTAACCAGGCCATAGAAAAGAAACATGCAAGATCATGCCAAGCTAAGAATAACTACATTGGTTAGCTCTGCATATGCATGCAACACTGATGCATTTGAAAATTAAAAATGTGACACTACAAAAATCCATAGTGTTCACAGAGATAGACTACAAAATATACCACACATTCATTAAATTTTCATATTTGTAATTTGGACTGCAGTAACCCATATAAAACACATGTAAAATGTAGATAGAGGTTCTTGGAGTATATAAGGAGTGCAATGGCAGGTCAAAAGGCAAGCAATTGCCCCCCCCATTGACCAGCTAGTTGTACTCCAAGTAGAGATATAGGAGGTGGACAGTTGTAATCAATCAAAGGAGATTTCTTCATGGTCAGATAAGTACAGTGTGAGTGAAGCCAGCATGCTTGGGAGTCAACTTGCTTAGAGACTTTTGAATAAGAGGTTTTATACACAGTACCATTTAGACATGACAGCATACTTGTACCCTTTGCTTTGCAGTGTAGTGACATAATAAAAACTCATGGGAGTCATAAAAGTTACTAGAAGTCATGTTTCATGTCAAT
>NW_001889874.1:340758-366491 GCF_000143565.1 Laccaria bicolor S238N-H82 | reverse complement strand
GTACAGATGAGCTTGATTGTGAATATGTACATATGTATGAACAAGTTCTGAATTTTTAACACATATCTCAAAGGTTGGCACAGGATATCACTTTTACCATATTTAACTGAAACATACCCCCACATGCAACCAAGTGCCGGAATTTCAGCAAAAGGTCTGCTTCCACTTCTACTGTTCTGGACACAACGCTCCTGATGAAGTACATCATACAAGCATCCAAGTACAATCTGAAGTAGACGATATAGACAGTCATATGAAAAAATAAAATCATACAAGAACAATATCAAAATATCCCGAGGTTTACCTCAGCCCCTCCAAATCAGTCGCAAACTTCCCTTCTCCATACCCACCCTGCCCTCCTCTTCCTCCCCCTCCCCCTCCTCCTCCTGCTCCTGCATACTCAGCCACCACAGGACTCCCTGAATCACTCCCCATATACGCACCAATATAATCATACTCATCATCCGCCGACACCTCCCTCTGATGTCCTCGCTGCTGTTGTTGTGCGGGATAAAGCGATGAAGGTGCAGGTAACGGTAACGGTTTCTTCATCGACACACTCAATGGCGCCGTCCCCCCCGTGCCCCCCAATGAATCATAGCTTGTCGATTTGTGGGGTATGGGTCTTTTGAAAGCCGCTGCTGATATCGTCCTCGCCCCACCAGCAGCGGCACCTCCAACCAAAGAAGGGGTACTGCCCAATGTACGCGGATATTCCCCTGGTGTGCGATACGACGCATCCGAGAGCGGTGACGAAGGATGGTCTCCAGATGACGGAACCTGCTGGAACCTAGGCGGAACAGGCGAATTCGACCTCGACGACTGGAATCGTGGTGGAACCACCACCGCTGCATCTCCCCCTGCCCCTCCCCCAGCAGATTGTTGTTGTTGTTGAGACTGCTGACTGAGAGCTTGTAATCTCGGTGGTAAATTCGAATTCGTGCGTGAGGGGTACGCCAGGGTATTGTTGTTGTTTTCGTGTACGTGTGGGTTATCGAATGGATTCGACGTCGTATACTGTGCTGTTGAAGAGGGTGATGAGGAGGAGGAAGCGTTTGGGGGTGCCTGGGTCTGATACGCCTGCGCGTACGCCTGTGCTGGACTTGTTGGTGCTTGCTGTTGTTGGGTGTACGAAGGGTATGGTTGTTGTTGTTGGGCTTGATACGATTGGACATACGACTGTGCCGGCGTCTGCGTCTGCGAATACCCTCCTCCTCCTCCCCCCGGATTCAGCTCCGCAAACGGATGAGGCGACACAGCGCGTTTCGCAAAAGGCGCAGAAGGCGGTAAGAGAGGGGATGGTTCTCTGCTCGGTTGTTGTTGATTCACACCACCACCAAGGAAAGGCGGTCGACCACGTTCATGTTCGCCCTCAGGATCCAGAGTGCTCGCCACGGAAGCCGAAGGGGGGTTAAACGCCAATTGATCCATCTCCCGACTTATCTCTCTCGCAACAGCTGCGTTCAACGCTCTCTCGTCTTCCCCTCCCCCTTGTGTTTCTTCCTGTGGGTTGAGAGAGGGCGGAGGGATACGTTTGCCTTGGTTGAGAGAAGAAGAGGCGTCGGTGTTGATAGTCGAGGGTGGAGGAGACATTGGGAGAGCTGCATTAGTCGTCTCAGCTGGTAGACCTACCAAATACCCCCAATCAGCCAACTGACGACTCGAACTAACGAAACGAAACGAGACTCACCTTTATCATGATCCACCTCACCCTGCCGTAGCGGACTCGCATCCGACCTTCTCTCCTCCAACGACCGCCTCCACTCCTCCGCTTCACCAGGCTCATGACCAGTCCCACCACCGAACCTAACGTGCCTGCTCGGTTCCCGCTCCCTCTCCCCGCCCTCCGTCAATGCGTTGGTTCCCTGCGTCGTCGAAGGTGTGGGCTGAGCAGCTGTCAACGAACGCCCTCCCCCACCCAAACCCTCCCGATCATCCGCATCAGCATCAGCGTCCGCATTCAACATATACGCCAACAGCGCATCATCATCATCAGACACGATCGAATGGTTCGATACGTGTCTTCCTTGTCTCCCCACATGCGCTTGTGTTCCAGACGGACTGAGCGTCTGTCCTCCCACCCCCAAACTCCAAGGGTTGACACCCTCCGGAACAGAGGCGGGCGCAGCGCCAGGCGGTAAAGGCTGTATCGCCGACGTTGGCTCACCCTCACTCATGGTCCGTGCCCACGGCTGCTCATCAACCCCACCACTCCCCAACGCCTCAGCTACAGACATCGAGAATGACACGCCGAGTTCGTGTCGCGTGTTCGTGGTGAGCGAGGGTGGCTCCGTTGTTGTAGTGTTGTTGAGTGATCTCGACATTGAGCTGGGAGATATAGGGTCGTCACGTAGTGTATATCCCACACCACCACCACCGCCCTCCCTATCACGAGTCTTTACGGGGAACGTAGCGAACCTCCCACCCCCTCCTGTATCGATCGACGAGCGTGGGGGGAGGACGCCGAAATCGTCTACTGTCCCTTGGTGTGGTGGGGCGTGAGAGAAGGGGGAAGAGGGTTGTGATTGAGAGGGGAAGAACGACCCCCCAGCGCCAGTTGTCGTCATTATCGGAGGGACGTAACTCGACGAATCTTCAGGTGCCCACACGTTGCTGTTACTCCCAACGTCATCGGCGTCGTCCGTGGGTAAGCTGGGAAGCTTGGCGTCGAACCGATGACGAGGCTGCGTTAGCGACCCTGGGACCGTGGATAGTTGAACGTCGGAGAGTGCGCGGGTGGCTTCTACGAGTAGTGATTCGGTTTTTGCGTGTCCGTAGTATAGGCTTCGTGGTGTGCCTGGTTGAGTTGTCTCTTCTGGAATTTCCTGTGTAGTTGTTGTGAGTGAGGGGAGGGAAGAGAAAGGCGAGGGGGACGTACGGCGGTTACTAGTTTCCCATATTCACCTACAATCTATCACATCCATCGTCAACCAACGACGATAGAGGAAAGCGAGAAAGAAAGAGACGTACAACACCCTTCTCACAACACTCAACCAACCCCCCAAACTTCAACCCCATAACAACCCTAACCGTACTCCTCTTAAAATCACCCAACCCCGTTTCCTCACTCATAATCTCCCCATCCATAGCCCTAATCTCCGCATTCAACCTGTTCAATAACTCGTTCTGCACTTGTAAGTGCTTATGCTCCGACCCCATCTTTCCCAGCTTCTTCTCCGCGTCGTCTGCTTTACGGTGGACGGTTCGTCGACGGCGTTTGAGGTCTTCGAGGGACTCTTCGCGCGTTCGGATGGCTTTGAGGTTGTCTCGGATTAAAGTGTGCGCGTGGGTGCTGTAGTGCACTAGGGCGGTGGAGAAGTGGGATAGGAGGGTTGTTGATGCTGATAGGATGTCCTGCGTCGTCTTATCATTAGTCGTTGAGTGAAAGAGAAAGAGGAAAGGCGTACACCGAGATCGTCACCCTCACTTGTCCCCCAGACGCGTAAAGCTTCAGCGGCTTTCGAATAGTCTACGGAAAGCTTTTGTAACCTATACCCTGGTCAGCATAATAGCATAGCGAGATAAGGAGGGTAGAACGAATACAAGATAAGAACTGCTTTTTCAGCAGTTATCAGATCTTGTAAAGGCCTTAATTCCGTGTTTCCGCCCAACGCTGGGATAGTCGAGTTGTGTGCGATTTTCTTGAACATCGTTCGTAAGTGGAGAGGGAGAACAAAGGCACTTTTGCTTACATATGATTCTGCGCTCGTTCCGCGTCCGCAGTCCGACTTCCGATGTCCCCGCTGCGCCACTTTCGGTCACTGCTTCAACACCGCTTCCATACCATAGAATGACGTCAACGCTCCACTGCGCCCGACAGCTCGAACGGGCTTTGCCACGAGGCGACCCTAAACCTTACGCCGTTCACCTGGGTAAACCGGTTACATGACCCCTCCCCAAAAAATTTTCAGTCTATCACCCGCAGGCATACTTAGTGAGCGAAACAATGAAGATCAAGGGTTCGTTTCGTTGCAATGTCCCTCTTCCTCAGCACCATTCATCCGACGCTCAATCAGGCGTAATCCATTCCAGGGTGAAATTATATGCGCTCCCCAAAATCAAAAGGTTGGACACTCCAAACTGACGGGATGGAGTGGGTGGGTGGATATAAAAGGGGATCCCGTTGGCTTCCCAACCGACACTCTCACTCCTACCCCGGTTCACATCCATGTCTTCAAGGTCTTTCTTCGTTCTTTTTCTCTAGCTAACGCACGATACTGATAAACCCCTAGCACTCCACCCACCTACACACCAACCCCAACCGACGTCCTCTCCCTTCGCCAAACACTCCTCCACTTCGTCCCCCTCGAACTCGCAAACATCATCATAAACGACGCAGAGTACTGGCCAGCCCTCACTTCTTCTCGCGACGCATTTTCCGGGCCCGCTCTCGTTTCCGTTCCTTCCCACACCAAAAACGATTTGGAGGAGAGGGAGGACGGGAAAGACGGGTGGTGTTACCTTATCTCACCCGCCGTACCGAGGTTAGATGAAACGTATGTGAAAGTGCAGAGGGTCAAGTTCAGCGTTGAAGTGTTTTATGAGACGCCTGAGGGGGGTTGCGAGGGTACGTTCCTTTCCTTTTCGCTTCTTCCGTTTCTTACTCAAACTTTACTTTACAGGCGAATCAACAGGCGCAAACTCCTGGCTCGAAGCTACCATCCTCCCTCCCTCTCCCTCTTCCCCTCTCCCCTCCTTCCCAAACCTGGAATATCAATACCCAGAAACGTCCCCCACCCCGTTCACCCCCAAACACCCAGAAAGGTGGTTCATCCAAAGTAACAAATCCATGACTTCCGAGCGCGTATATGACATCACTTGGGACTCGGACGACAGCGGCGGAGGGTTCGTCGATTCATTGAAAAGTGGGGATAAAGTCGGCGTTATGTGTCGAGATCTCGTACGTCTCTTCTTTCTTCTTCTGTACCGAGAAAACGAAAGCTGACGGTGGAATTAATGGATAGTATAGAGGATGGGTGAATTGTATCTACACGGTTAGGGTTGATATTTTTTATTCTGTTTAGATTTATTTCGGGAGCTAGGCGTTTGGCGGCTTTTTTTAGAATCTAGACCTTTAACGTTATCACGCGCATGGTTATCGTTATCCTCCGTTAACTAGCTTCAGACTTAGACTTAGATATATGGCCAGCTCAGATATGTACTCGGATCTATAAAGTATAATTTACCTCCTATTCCAGCTAAATGCAAAACCCTAGACACCTTCTGAAAATTTCTGGTGTCCGCCTCGCTTTGTGCAAACAACCGCATTTAGCACAAGTCCGTACCATTGTAACCTTGATTGGAGTGTGGAGCACTCCATTACATTACATACACCCTAAGTTGGTGTAGGACTTGCGTCATTCATGCCCGCTTCCTTCCTCAAATGGTTGTTTGCACAAAGCCAGGCGGAGTGAAGAAATTTCTTGGAGGTGTCTAGAGTTTTGCATTCAGCTGTCATAAGTAGTCCTGCGCTCATTAATTTAAAGTATGTAACTTGGACAGCACTCCTTAGATGTTCATGTTCACGTTATGGCAAATTGGGACGCATCCCCTGCGCAGATGTATGTACATAGTTGAAAAAGGGATTCTCCTACAGCGCATTGATGGGTACGGGTAACCTGGCCAAGGGTTGTTATAAAATCGGATCGACCCGCCGGGGGTTCGATCCCCTCTCAGTTGCACTAAGGATGCACGCGTCAATTTTTTTCTTGCAAAGAGGTATATATATAAAGACATGAACAGGTCTAATAGATATGTACAAGGATCTTTGAAGCTTACCCGCATGCATGCACGTACGTCGTAGACTCTAGAGTTGTTGTCTCCTGTGTAACTTTTACGCATTGGCACCAGGCAACTTGGGACGCATGTCCTACCCCTTTAACTCCCGTCTCTGAAGCACGCAACAGGTCTAGTCTACTTTGGCGGTTTGAACCCCCATGACTAGCAAAGGACATACGTTTCCAATGTTCATTCCTGGAATTGGAAGTGCATGTTTCAAGCCTGTTTCTACTAGCATGTATTCCATGCGCGATCTTCGTTTTGCTCTATGATTTCAACCTCTAAATAAGGCAAAAAGCACGGAAAAGTTGAACAGGAAAAGGCTGGTTACGACCCATAAGTTTATTTCTCATGAAAACGTATATCATTTCATACAATCAATCCTCGTTGAAGATTCAAAAAAGAAAGAAAAAAAAAAGAAAGAAAGGAAGCAGGAAGATGAAACGTCAACGCGTCACAGCGCGTTTTGAGCGCGTTCGCAAGCCTGGGCCCTGAGAGGGCCAGAGGCGTATGTTGCTCATTCATACGTATGTCGGTGCTCTTCATCCTCCGTTTGTAGTTCACAAAAGCCTTTTTTTCGGATGCTGAAGAGCTTAAAAAGTGGATTAAAGCAGCGTGCAATTTATCAATTTTACCTTGCGTGCGCATATAACGGGTGGGTCGCACACTGAACTCGAAGAATTCAGAGGAAGGCACAGTAGTGATATTCGTCTTTTATTGTACATGCTTCTTTGGCAGCCTGAGAGGGAAGGGGCAGGTAAGTAAGAGGTAATTCTCGTAACACGTACTATCGAACGTACCAACCGCGCGTTACGTTTGTCCTCCAAAACATTAACGCGACATCCAGGGGTTGGACGGTGAAAAGTCTATCTACCACTACATGGGAGATCGACCGTGTTTCGCGTTCGATTTTGGCCATGGGAGACCAAGTTTTTGGTGGAATATATATTTTACCTGTAGGTGTGCACACAAAAGGTTAGTTGGGGCGATCAGATTTCACTAAAATACAGTTCGTTGATGAGTTAAGGTTTCTCCGAGGCCTCACCTTGGGGAATATGTCCCTTCTTTCTTTCTTCTGTTTATAGCACGTCTGTGATCACAAGTCAAAACTACGCTTTAATTAGCGAACACGCTGTTTGAAAATCCATCTGATTTTATTGAAGCTTCCAGTTCTTTGTTATGGAGAAACCGTCTACGGGACGGGACAGCCCTGAGGTTGAAAACAGCGTGTCAATTCGCTAAATTTAACGATGATGTCCCGTCCACGCTTCGCATGGCGCACGCTTTAAATTTAGCGCGTGTGAGAACCCGTCAAACATCTTCCAAGCCGACAAGATAAAATTGTACGGTGAAAAATCTGAAAAGTGTCCAATAGCACGACTTGTAAAAATTGAACAACTACACCGGACTATAAACAGGTGGAAGTTCGGGAGGACTTGTAAGCATCTCCATATCAATCGAACGCATGCCACTATCAACGTGCTGCACTGGAGGTAAAAAGGTCGAGACAGTAACCTCCGACGGCTGGCGCAGCAAATGCCGTGACTTTGAGCTCGCACCAGCGGACGTTGGCCGGCCGATACCACTAGACCCCGCGAGAGATTCAGCGAACCCAGATGGGTCCACGCTAAAGTTTCCATGGCTGGAGGTGCTCATTGAGTTCGTGGCGTGATGAAGGGAAGATTTTTGCTGCAGGGCAGGTGCCCAGCTGCTCGAGGAGAGCCTGCTTGAATTGTCGATCGAGCCGATACCTCTGTAGCCCAAAGGGAATGGGTCGATGTTCGCTGAGTTGGTGTCGAATGGTGAGATATAGTCTGCGCTTGTTGCTGCGATGCGGAAATGTAAATTGCGGAGACTCCGGTAGAAAAAAAGAGGAGACTCACGAGATGAGGGGTCAGGATCGATGTCTGGTTTGAATTGCGCAACCTTTCCAGAATTGTTCCTTCGCCTCCGGTATCTCCATAAACACAGTAAAAAAATGAGAAACAAAACCACCCCTCCGATAACGCCACCCAGAATTCCCCCCAGGTTGCTCTTTTTACCCGTCGGCGTCGGCGTCGGCGTCGCTGAGTCCGAGTTCGTTATTGAGGACGCGGAGGTTGTAGATGTCGAAGTTGTCAAGCTCGTCGACGAGGATCCAGTCGAGTTCGCAACGAAGTAATCGAACCACACAGTCCCCTCTCCAGATTGAGATTCCGCATTCACCTTTACCATCGTGACGTTGAGTGTACTGGTTTCAGTCAGCCTCAAGTCAACCTGGGAGGGTGCAGGAGATCATATACTCACTGCGCGCCAGACTGAAGAGTATCCGACTGCCAAAATTGTTGTTTGTAAGTATCATTAGAGCCCGCTAGTGATACGGCTTGGCTGACGGCGCCGCCGTCGATGAAATAATTGGTCGTCACGCCTCCTGATGTAGCGTCTATGGTGCCATACACGGTAATTGAGTTACCTTCACGCAAAATGGGTCAGCGTTATTCAAGGGCGTGTTCACCAACGCACTCACCTTGAAAGGAGACTGTGAAAGAGTCGCCAACAACAGTCGAGCTACTAACGGTGTTGTTGTACTCTGCAGCGGTTCCCCCCCGAGTCCACGAGCCCTTATACGTCACTCTCGTGGGGTCTTGGTCGTCGATGTAGGTTTGGGACATCGTTGGTCGTGGCAGGTGGAGGGCAGCATTGACCGAGGTTTGTGGGCAAAAATACTGGCCCTGCTCGGCTTAGCAAAGATCAGCGAATCTTATCGGCCCTTTGATTCTTTGTCTTGGAGAGGCATTCCGGGTGTCATGGTGCTTGATGTTGTGGCAACAATCCGAGTATTATCCGACCTACAAAGGCGTGGGCGTTGAGCAGGGGAATGCGAGCAATAAGAGTCCACCCACGTGCCAATCGCAGTTTGCTTCAACATTTTATCCACCACCTCTCGAGAGTTTTTGCTCAAGGTAAGGGTCAATCGCCTATGTGCAGAAATGACCAAGTTTGGCCACGCTTCGGCGTCACTAGAAGACCGTGTGATTCCTATCATCCGTCCTATCAGTCGTCTGCAATAGCATGTGCAAAGAAATGATCTACATCGGATCCCAACTTGGAGAAACGTATGGAGGTTGAAGTGGATGACGAGGCTTGGACGAGGTGATGCACGAAGTCGGTTTGAGGGAAAAGCCGAGGGTTGGTTTATTTGAAATAAATAGCCGCAAACACGAACAGAGCTCCGTGCAATGGCTCCTGCGTCTATCCTATCGGCGGTAATGGGACGGGGACGGCGTGTTTCTCCTTCCAAGGCTAGTTCAATTGTGGGTGCATCTTGTTCAGATCCTGACTCTTTTGGAACAGGGACTTACGTCGCATTCTTTGGGAACAGTGAAGGTTTTGAAAAGGCCGCTGCATAGGGAACACAGGGAAAAGAGTCGGCAGCGCCGTATCTACTTTTAGCTATTCTGGTTCACTCAACTGCTTTTTCGCTTACAACCCTCGTCTCTCTCCGTCAGTGAGGCCATGTCGGTTTCCTTGCGTCCCGAGAACGTTTCCGCCGCAATCCTCGTCTGCGGATGATTTGGAAACCCGCGTCAACCACCTTTCAGGTGAAATGCGAGATGGATGACAAACGGAGAGGGAGTTTGGTTATGACAGCTGCGTATGCGACCGTCTTGTCGCTGAAGTTTACGGTACGTGTCCTCTTTCATCAAAGGGCCCATCTTCTGATCATCCATCCTACAGTTCGCCTCGCGTGCTTGAACTCAACGCAGGCGTTTTGGGGACATTCTTGGACCGGAAAACCCCCTCTAACAACGCGTTCAGGACGACAAACGATGGAGCGTAGGTATTCACGGCGCAGAGGGGAGGGTAGTCGTGCAACGGTGAATGTTTAACATGTGAGCATCCATGGTTCGGCTGATGCTTCCCTTTTCAAAGCACCCTTACCAGAAGGTCGTTCACTCACCCATACCAACTGTGATCAGCTGCCCCTTGCTTTGGGACGATGCTGTCCTTTGGTCGCCACACTTAGATCTCAGCACTCCGCCGCTCCAACAACGGCTCGCCCTAACGACAACAATGGTAATACTCCATGTGCTGTTAGGCCTGTGTCGAATTTTGGACCGTCAAAAACCGTCACAAGCTACGATCGCCGACGGAAGCCCATCGAAGTATCAAATGTTGGAAGTAGAACGAGACATCTGTGCACCACCGGAGTTTCTTGCGTTTGGCACCACATGAGCGCTCCGTCACGACGACGAGTTGATCGGTTGGCCTTCTGCAGGATCCGTAATGCGGCAAGGCCCATGGTGCGGGAAACAAAGCTTATCCTTGCGGCCCCCGTCGTTCGTCGTCTGCCGCAGTGGGTCCTTGTCCTCCTACAGCATATGAAATACCACTTGCGCTCGTGCGGATTAGGGAGGAGGAAACTAGGGAGAGGGGCGGGAAGGAATGCGAGGGACGACTAGGATGCATGACAGAGGTGGAAATTTTTTCCCTCACACAAAAAGGTACATACGTACAACTGGAGAATTATTTACAAGACGCCTCTGATCTGTACTTTTTTCCGGTCATCTTTCAAGGAGACAGTGCTGACCCTGCACTCGAATCAAACAAGGGCGATTGAACGACGCAGGCGCTGCCGCCTGCGTTACAATTCTCCATTCAATTATTCCCGGATGACACCAGTGGTGCCGCGAGGTGAATTGGAGCGGGTCGGAGTCTTTCGAAGGGGGAGATGTGTGTACCTCAAGTGGACCGGAGCAAACTCGGCGATCCCTTGTCGTACACTCGCCCTTGAACAATTTGATCCTAAACTCCTCCGATTTCAGCCTTTACTGTCTGCTACCATGGTCCTGGATCGGCATGCAGAGGCTCAGCAGCTTCAGCGCGTATCATCTCTCATTGCATCGGTTTTTGCCAAAGAAACAGAACCATGTTTCTCCCCATTTCACGAGTCAAATTACAATCAAATTATGTAGAATTGATTTTTAAGGTCTAGGGGTGGTAACATCACTGAACATGATGATTGAGACTGGGATTGGCACTGGGATTGGTACCTCGGCCCTTGATAGCTTCTCCCAGGTTTAAAAATAATGGACCCACGACAATGTTTGCAGTTTTGATTCCGGTAACCACTTCTTCTGACAAGCTACATATATCAACTGAGCAGAACCTGTTCTCCGCCTTCGCGCTCCCAATTCTACATCACCTTAGACATGGCGGCGCCCGCTCAGTTCATTAATTATGTGGCTGCAGAACAGCTTGCTAGGGTGCGTATGTACTGTCTATCAAGTCCTCCTTCCCCTCTAACGACAAAAAAAACAGTCGTTCGATGGTAAGCCGCCTACGACGATTTCAAGCATCTAAAGCTGATGATTCTTCCACGCAGTTGCAGCGGCGATGCTATTGGTATACGACTGCTCACTGACGTTGGGGATGGAGATTGAGTTTGTGTGGTCATCGCCATGGGGGTTTATGACAGGGCTTTATATCGTTCAGCGATATTTGCCTTTCTGTGACGCGATTTTTCTCTGGCTGCCTCGTGAGTACATGAAATACCTCCCTCTCTCTACAATATTTCACTATTTTCTCTTCTAGCCCAATTGGCGGTAAATATCGACCCAGGTGGCTGCCATATTGTTGATACGATACGAGGATGTGCGCATTCTCTTTAAAACGTGTTCGTTTGGCTCATCGTATCATAGGGTTGATGATTTTTGGCTGGATATTGTCCGAATGTGCGAATTCTCCTTATTTTATTATAGTATACCATCCATGTCCCTGATGATGGCTGTTCCTAGCAATCTTGACTCTGCGCGTATGGGCAGTATGGAAACGAGATCGGCACATGGGTGTCTTTCTGATATCCCTAATTACGCTTGCAACCGTGGCGGAGATATATGTGACGGGAATCTTCCTTCGCGACCTGCAATGTTTGTCCACCATCTGTCATACTGAACCATCATCCCACCGCAACTGACACCCCATGTTCAGTTAGTATAAAGCCATACCCAGAATTTGTCGGTTGCTTTTTCACCAGTGCAAATCACATCGTGTACGTGAATTGGGTTGTATTCATGATTTACGAAGCTGGTAAGCATTCATTTCTACATTGGTGTACAGCATCCGCAACTAATTGTCTCCCAGTAATACTGGTCTTGATGATAATTCCTGGAATTGCTTCCTGTAAGACCCATACATTATCTAGTTTTCCGCTTGCTCATAAGCTGCCCTCTCAGATCGGAGAGGAGGGAATGCTGATCTGCATCACGTCATATATAGCGAAGGTAAGATACTAAACTCCACCCAGAGAGAT
Source organism: Laccaria bicolor S238N-H82 (assembly GCF_000143565.1). Classification (NCBI taxonomy): domain Eukaryota; kingdom Fungi; phylum Basidiomycota; class Agaricomycetes; order Agaricales; family Hydnangiaceae; genus Laccaria; species Laccaria bicolor. The sequence continues at coordinate 354,421 of NW_001889874.1, read as the reverse complement.
GCACCTAAATCGCGTTCAAACATAGGAATAATAATGTATATCTACCTTGTTGGTAAGCTGGCATGGTCGGCACGACACATTCATTATGTGCTAAAGCAGCAAAAGCCCTTTCAATAGTCAACGTCGTAGTCGTGTGTACACTCTCTGTGAGCCGGTACAGTGCATTTGCGTGAACCAAACTAACCACTTATCTTGTGCAGAGAGACTATCTCGCCGTTATTTCTAAGTACGTTTATGTTCTGCCTCTACGTGCAAAATGACTGATCAAGTCAAGTGTGGAACGCGTACTCCATGCACTGTTGACGAGTAGGGTCGTGCTCCATATTCGACAATACATAAAAAGGCCTCAATCATCGTGTACTGATGGTCTTACAGACCTACACGTCGACCTGGATGCTAGCCAACCGAAAAACCGATTGCAAAAACGATGGAGATTATGATACACTCTGACTACGGTTTTGTTTCTGGGCGATGTCCGATTTTTGGAGCGAATGAAATCTATCACGATACCTTATCTTAGTTTCTGAGAATGACGGGCGTGAGGTGGTGTTGGTAGAGATAAATAAATTACGTTGTGTGGACGTTAAACGCTACAGTCTTGAAGCTGGGAGACTAACATCCTCAAACTGGCGGACAGAAACGGGTTGTCAGCAAGGCGTACGTTAGAACCATCCAGACTCACGAAAACTTCTGTGAGTGCAAGGGAGTAGTTTTACGGGCCAATTGCGGCTCTCACTCGCGACGAAAGAACGATAGCCTAGCGTTCGTGATAGTGTTGAAATCGCAGTCGGTTTGCCGAAACTGTGCAGCTGACAACAGAAGTTCATTCAAGTTGACATCGGAACGGACTTTTTATGTACCTTGAGCCTGTGAGGAGCCTGGGGGCTCCGGAGTCTGTTTAACGAGCACCGATGAGCTCTGATGAAGGGTCATGCTGTCGTTTATCCTGTGGTCCTCCTACAACTTGAATAATTTACACAAGTGGGAGAGGAGCGATTGGCTTCTTGCGCTGAATGACATGCTCAATAGAGAGGCAGCGAATGAGTGGAATTGAGCTTACAACGAAGAATCAAGATGAAAGGCAGCTAGGACACCGCACACAAGTAACAGTCCGAAATAACGTCAGATTGTCACGACAAACATCAGCTTAGACCTGAGAGAAACGTTGAACTGATTGAAAAACACAGGGGCGAATAAACGTACCAATTCCAATTGAACCAGGTCTCGGCATGGTTTAAAAATGGGAATTTTCAAGGTTCAAGCCTGGGTCGAGCATAGCGTTGCCGAAGTTCAGTCCAGAACTTCGGTTCGAACCCGAACCCTCTGAACCGAACACAAAGTTCGGTTCGAGTTCAGGTTCAGGTTCGGGCTCCAGAAAATTTCTGGAGAACAGGTTCGGACTGAACCGAACCTCTGAACCTTTAGCCACTGGGGGGCCTACTTTCCCTCTGTTTTGGACATTTTTTTTGCAATTTTTTGTTCAAAACTATTGTGATCTGTAACAACTACAGTATTTAAACTTAAAGTATCAATCCTTCATCTGGGTAATGGTTGATGGCCATATTTTAGGTCGCTTTCCCACACGTGCACTTGTTGGGGTCTGTTGTATAATATCTATTTGGCTTATCAAACATGGTTTGTGCCACGGCATTGCATAAATAACTGATTTTTAGAGATTACACATGAGTTTCGAAGCATTTGGACACGAAAAAAAGGCAAAAAAATTGATTTAAAAAAATTACAAGGTTCAGAAGGTTCGAACCTGAACCGAACGCACAGTTCAGGTTCGGTTCAGGCTCGGAAAATTTGTAGGAGGTTCAGGTTCAGGTTCGGACCAAAGGGGGTCTGAACCGGACTGAACTGAACTTCGGCAACACTAGGTCCGACTCGAGCAGCCAGTCGATTATCTCATCATCAAAAATGGGTGGGAAGCCATGATCGTACTGATAACGAAAAGTAAGCCATGACAGATCACGGAGGGGGTGGGGATGGGGTGGGTAGATGGCGCTGACGATGATCTAACCGGCGAGGACAGAACCAACAGTCTTTCCGAAGAAGAAGATGAGCGGGAATGGTGGCTCAAAGAATGAGAGTCCGCACCTGCAAGATTTACCACAGTAAGTTCCGCATGCATGACTATGATTTCCTTTACACCACTTCTAAGGTCTCCCCATCGCTATTCGCCCCCAAGCAGTTGTTGAAGTTGCTTGGGTGGTCGTAGAATCACCCCGAAACCGAAAAACTGCGTCCAAGAGACGCATATCCTAAAATGCTTGAGCGACAGACAGGGCGAGGATTGTGGAATGATCCACCTTGATATGATTCTAGTCGGCGAGCTGAAAATATTCGTTAGCTATGCCGAGAATGAGAGGGTTAGAAGACTCACCACCAGCGAGATAGAGTTGAACGGAACAGCAATCTAGCGTTGTCGGACAATAATGATGGTCGAGGACAACGTTGACGTCGATCAAAACATGTTGATCAAAGTTTGGCTTCGTCACTACTCTTTCCACGACCCACTATCGACAACCTTACAGTGTTTTGCATGTGAGATTGGAATCCAAATCTCACGAAAACTTGTTTGTTCTTGTGATCTGTGACTGATGTCACGCTGAAGGGTTCAGATCTGGAAATTGTGTAGTCCTACGTACCTTCGCAATAATGGCTCCAACGCTTTCAAACGAAATGAGACAACGCATTATAGTTTGGCATCACGAGCAACATATCTCTGCTTCTGATATTCAGACTCTGGCTGGCTGCAGCCTTGCTACGGTCTACAATGTCTTGAAGTTTCATCGGGATTACGGGACTGTTGACAATCCATTTGCGGGTCCACGTGGGGGTGTACGCACCCTTGACATGGGGGATGTGAACTATCTAGCCTCTATCATAGATGCTCGTCCCAAAATCTATCTTGATGAACTTCAGCAAGAGCTTCTCCTCCACCGAAACATTGAAGTTTCAATCTCTACCATTTCTCGTGCTCTTCAGCAGCTTGCAATCAGCCGAAAGAAGGTCTCACATGAAGCCCTTGAGCGGAATGAGCTCTTGCGTGCAACTTGGCAAGCTGAATATGGCGACATCCCTGCGGAGTATTTTGTCTGGCTGGATGAAGCTAGCGTTGATGACCAAACAAACCAACGTAGAGATGGTTGGGCGGCTGTTGGGAGGGCATGCATCTCTCGTGCAACATTCATTCGTGGGCAGCGGTTTTCAGTTTTGCCTGCCCTGACACACAAAGGGATCATTGCCCTTGACATCTTCGAGGGATCTGTAAACAAGGAAAAGTTTATCCAATTTATTGATCAGCAACTTGTATGCCATTTCACTTCTCCTTTTGCCTTTGCAACTTATTTATCTTTTAGGCACCACAGCTAAACCCATTTCCTGCACCGCGTAGTGTTGTAGTTGTGGACAACTGTGCGATACATCATGATGAAGAAATCCGACGTATCATCGAGGATGAATGTGGTGAGTTACAGTCTTGTAGCTCTTCTCTTCAAATAAATACTCATCCACTGAAGGTGCCAGACTTGTATATCTCCCACCTTACTCTCCCGACTACAATCCTATTGAACAAGCTTTTCATACTATTAAGGCATGGCTCCGTCGCCATGAGGCTGATGCTATCAATGCTGAAGTCAGACCCTGGCTTATTCAACAGGCTGTACTCTTTGTTGCACCGGAAATGGCAGAAGGGTGGATCGAAAACTGTGGATATTCATTCTCTGACAATTATTACTTGTAACGGAATACAATATATACAATTGGAACAGTGTTGTTTATGTAAATAGAGCATCAAAGATCAATGCGGCGCCGCTTTTCCTTCTTCTCCTCAAGACGAGCATTCCACCTGCGGCAAAAGACATGGAGTTTGAGGATCTGGCCTTCCGTCGCATGAGTAATATCACATAGACGTTGGACAGGTACATCAGGGATGATATCCGGGGTGAGATCAAGGGCGGTCAGAGCTTCTTCACACGCAGTCAGATCAATGCCTTTGGCCTCAGCAAAGTCACTGAGGCAAGATCGAAGCTCAGAGTTGGCCGTGGGGATGGGAGAAAGGGGAGGGGACATGGGTGCCTTGCGAACAGGAGTGACAGGGTTGCGGCGTATGGGAGATGATGACTCAGAGCGTGCACGCTTTCGAGACATCCCCCCAAGGAGAGGAAGCAGCCCCGATATGATTTGCATCACATCGCCAAGTTGCTGATTAGGAGTGGCAGCGGATAGCCCTGGCCCTGCACAGCCTCGAGGCCTAGGTCCAGGTAGACGTCCATCACGACTACCATCGAACTCGGAAATGTTGGGGGGAACAAGTTTTGTTGCAACATGTGCAGCCTGAAAGAATACATTGAGTGCAAGCAAAGATCTCATAGAGAAACAAACATACGATAGCGGCTGCCCATGCCTTCAACCTCCTGGCATTCAGTAGGACATGCTCGGATGTGTTTGTGACATAACAGAAGCCGGCGCCGCCATGTTCATTGAGGTGCGTTGAACAAGGCCATGTTGCCTTCAACTCCATGATGATGGATCCATGCAGCTGCGTCACCTCGCTAAATCCACCGAGTTGAGGAACCTATCAACCATGAGCGCATGAGCACTCAATGTTTGGAAACGAGCACATGACTTACCTTGGTTCCATATACAAGCTCCCCATCCGTAGTCTCGGTGTTAGGGTTCGCCGCGGCCGAGGGGAGCTAATGATGAAACAATATCAGAAAGATAGAAGACGCGCAAAGATAAGAAAGGTGTGTCTTACTGGTTGCTGGATGCGGAACCCCATCATATTATCGAGGTCAAACTCAACTGATACCATGCATTTGCCCTTAGGTTTGGAGAGGAGATGTTCTAGTGCAACATGGAACTCGTTGTCCGTCTGGATAGTTGCTGCCCCGGATTTGGCACCACTGCAAATAAATGAGGAGACAACTTTTAGAACGAGAAAAAGAACGTACGGCGAGCCCGACCACCACAATTTGAAGTCAGGTCCAGAGTGGACCCCGGGGCTGTACTTGTCAGACAAATTGTGAGTAGCGAGGAAGGCTTTGATGAAGTCTGCGTGAGTGATTTTATCGAGGACAAGCTTGGTCATCTTCATCTTCGGCTTCTGCTTCACAAGTCCCTTTGAGGCACGCCCACCAGGACCAGGTGCCGCCACGAGGGAGTAGACCATTCCAACTGATATGAGATGGCCGGGGCCTGATTGAGAGCATTAACAAGCGTGGTCATAGTAATAAAACTGTGGGGACTTACTAGCGCTGCTTGTGAGGTTGACGACATCTCTTCCTTCCCCAAGAGCCTGGCCACATGACTTGATGTTTGCATAATGGTTCGGGGTGGGTGTTGAAAGCGCAGCTTGTTGATCCACGTATGCATTCGAAGAAACACCTGCTGCGCGTAGAGCAGCTTCAATTTCCTCGTGGCTATGATAGAAGTGAGGAGGGTCAATGGCACCATCTATTTGAAACGAAGTGTGATTAATGCGGATAACGTCAAAGAGATAAAAATGTTCCTCACCGATCCAAGCTGGGTTCTTCAACCAAAATTCCGACGGGCGATGGGGTGAGGTAGCAAACGGAGAGATAGGAGGGCCGACAGGTGCAGCATTCTCTTTGTTGGACATGGCTTGTTGGGGTTGATGGTCTTCTGCGTTTGTGGCTGAGAACAGTCAAGTTGGAGTAGATCAAGAGAGGGCACCTACTATATAGGAATTTCAATGTAGCGCTCTAGCTTCCAATCCCGAAAACAAGTGCGAGACGAGCGGGTGGTTTCCACATATTGCGCTGCCCTGCAAGTGCCGTCAATTCTAATCCTTGGCCTAAAGCAGACTAGATTGAGCCGGTGAGCCTCGTGAAGTGTTCTCGAGCCATGAATCAAGTTATTCCAACTGCCGAGTAAATCGAATCTATCTAGAACGAGACTTTTAGTATGAGAACGTGAACCCCATGAAACACCTTCAAGATGTACATTCTCCGTGAGCAATTGAAATCCGGGTAGTTTTCTAGTCCGCGCAGGTGGAAAGCGACCTTGCGATGTACGGCACTTGGGTCCTTTGTGGCTTGTTGTTTCACATGAGAAGCAGAGTGAGATTAGGGCGGGCTGGCATAAAGCTGTGTGTGTGTGTTTGGTGTGGGGTGGTGGAGGGGCCGTTGGCATGCCTTCAGAGTTCGTGCGCTCAGCACTCAGCGTTGGATCAACGTTGGGAGTCAATGTTCGACGTTGAATCAATTTGCTGTGACACTGAAGGGCAACGTCACACATTACAAGAACAAACAAGTTTTCATAAGATTTGGATTCCAATCTCACATGCAAAACACTGTAGGACCGAGTCAGAATCGCCGCTATCAACGACGCCGCATCAATTTATTGAAAAAAGAAAAAGGCCTCCCCTGACGGTTGCTATACTTCCCGATTCACGGCTCAGGATGAATCTGAAATGACGCAGTCGCAGTCGCGTTCTGAAGAATGGTAGCGAATTTGTGATCGCGAAGTTGTAGGACAAACTTCTCGGAGTAACCAGGCCTTCCACTGTAAACCCAAATTTCCCGCCGGATCTTCGAAGTCTCACATGGCGCTTAAATTGGCTTTTACCCTGAACTTAGGAGAGCAAACGGGATTTGAAAACTCTCCGAAAACTCCATAGAGTCCACATGGAGTTTGTAGAGTCAGGTGACCATCACATGACCTCTAGATGACGCGTCAATGCGCGTCGAGCAGCGCGGTGTTAGTAATTACAATCCTTCAACTCGCGATAACTATACCCTTATGATTCGTACCCAAATGGAGAATGTTACAATACAGAACATCCACCAACTTCTCTTGGAACAACCAGGCCTTCCTGAAGCCTTAACAATGGAGTCCACTATGAGATTTATCCGACTGGCTGCATCTCTAAAGCGAGATATCGTTCATGCGCAACAACCTACATATGACCCAACTCTCCCACCACTGTCTCTCCCTCAAACAATTCGCGCATTTTTGGGCAGCGCCGTGGATTTGAGTGAGGACTTTATTACGGGTTGCTGGAGGGCATTTAAGACAACAATTTGGAGTTATGATGCCAAAGGTCACTCGGTTATGGCAGATTCACTTTTATTCTACAAGCATGGAATAAAAAATCGTCTTGGTATGTGCCAAAATACTGAAATGAGTGCAGTCTTGCGGTTGCTAAATAGAGTTACATCCAAACAGCTTCCCGAGCACTTTACCCTCCTATCACACATTGCAATAATCCTCGCTGTAGCGCAGAGGATAAAATTCTCAGGCCTGAATCCAAGGAGGGTCGGAAAGTTATCCTTTTCACTTTGGAAGATGGGGCATGCGCAACTTATCACTTCAAACTGCGATATCCAAGTAAGTGTGATACCGAGATTTTCATGGTGGATTCGGTTTTGTTGACACTCAATTCTCAACAGCCTGCAGTACAACCTATCACAATAACTATTCAGTCTTCAACCGAGTCCGCACATACTATCCAGGGGTGCCAGAAACTATTGAGGTCGGGAAACATCAATTCGTTTCACGTGGAGTTCTCAATATGTTTATTAACCTCATGCTCAGATCGTGGTAATTGGTTAAGGTTTCCACTCACTCACGTTTGAGCTAATCGTCGAATTTAGGACGTCTGCATCGAACTGCGCGGAGATTTATAATACATCCCTTGCAAGGCCTGAAAACCAGCCGTCTGAATGGCCATTCAGCTTTAATCTTTGCCACGAGCATATCTGGAGTGGCATAAGCCATCTTGCCATTCTCGAACACGTTGAGCGGGAACAAGAAACCTTAATGGTGGCCCATGGATCTGACCAAAGGGATCGGCTTGCAGAGCATATCAAGACGAGGAATAGATTATTCGCTGAGAACGGGCAGCCAGAGTGGGCGCATTACTGTGAGAACTGTGTCCGTTTCTATTTTGATGAAGACGGAAATCCTAGTGGTGAGCTTTTATTTATGAGTTGATAGTTCGTTATCAACTCTGGAGTCTAGAGATGATTAGGGCTGTTGTCAGTGACGGAATTACAATCGGGCATCCATGTTGCACTGTTGCCCATTGTACAGAACCTCTTACAAGCAAGCATGATCGATTTTGCCCAGGACACGAGCACCTCGAGAAAATTTGTTCAGTGGAGGGTTGCGACAAAGCGGTGCTTGAGGGCAACCTTACGTGCGATGATCGTGAGCATCTCATACTATTCAAGAGCTATCGGAAGCGGAGCGGTGCCAACTTCCAACTCAAGAGCCGTCTTGAACGAACCACCGTGTCAAATCCACCAGATGAAGCCGTTGTTGAGGACCTCCAATCGGAGTTGCACCAGACGAGGGGATTGAAGAAGTTGAACTTACCTGTCCTCAAAAACCAACCACAGGTAACCGACGTCTTCGCGCTCGCTTCGGACGCCGGCAAACGCACAATGAACAACTCATTGTGCGACCCTGTGGAATGATTGTTGCACGCGCAACATTCTATGGCTCCGAGACTGTTCCACAAACTGTGGTAATACTACTTTCTTTCTTCTCACACTTCTAAGCTGTTCAACTGACCCCCATGGCTATAGGCAATGCTAAAGCAAGTTTTCCGTGCACCAGGATCGATGCCCGATTATTTCATCTATGACAACTGTTGTGGGGTATACAACCACCTTCAATCGACGAATGACCCACTCCTCAAGGTTGTAGGATTTCCTGTCGATGTATTTCACTTTGATTGCACACACAAAAAGACCGACATCATTTGTCAAGAGCACTGCAACCCCCGAAAAATTCCCGAGCTCATCAACGTTGACGGAACATGGTATTTCAACTCCTCAAAATGCGAGCAGCTGAATGTATGGCTAGGTGGGTATCATGCTATTCTACGTGAGATGAATGCAGACCGGTACGAATTCTTGCTGGACGAGTTGATCATGAGGAAGAACAGGCTATTGAAAACAAAGCTAGAACGCAATGGTTGCCTTCCAGGCTATATTCCAGATCTCAGATGTAATTCTTAACCAAACGGTTGTTACCAGTATTTCGAGATGTATTAAAACAAACTACATAACCAAAATTTGACAAAGCGATCTAAATGACAACTAAAATAGAAGAGAGGAGGAGAGGATCAACCCCACGTTGGCTGTGCCTTACGCCAGACAGTCCATAACCCTTCCTTTGTACGCGGTAGCTTCCGTGCCTATTGTCGAGTGCTCTCCGAGAGGCCGAGCCAGAATTTTCTATTCTTGTGGTATGTCGACTCCTTCCAAACCATTCCAAGAAAGACCTGTAAAAATCGCGAGGCAACAGTCTCTCCGGGTTCTCGGATCGTTAGTAGATCAAACCCTTTCGCCATATCGCGAGCATACATTCCCTGTGGCCAGACGACAGCCGCTCCCTTTGGAGTTGGTACTGTCCCAAATTCCCATTTGAGATCAGGGTTGTGAGGGGTGCCGGAATTGTCATCGACGGCACAGTTGGTAGGTGGCAGAGGTGGAGATGAAGATTGCGATGGACTGGAAGGTGGTGAAGAGAGTCCCGCATAATCGTGAGAGTAATCTCTATGCGCAGAGACAGTTGAGCGCGCGGGAGACGAGCCATTGTCCAGAGAACCTTTGACCCTGCGCTTCTGAGAGCTCCGTGGTAGTTCAAAACGGGTTGGTGAGAGGTATTCGAGCAAAGCGCGCGAAGCCGGACCACAAGAGACAAGCTCCTTCCGCCTCACGTAGATTTTGTCATTGGTGCCCACCAGCAATGCATGGTCCATCGTTGGTATCCAAATGGTGTTCTGGGGGTCAAAAAGGCTGAGATCAGAGAGATCAGACAATCCAAGTTTCGCAGCGAGAGATGGAATTTGGCTTAGATTCAAGGTGGGCCACGTCTTGATGTCTTGAAGTGGGAGCATAGTTGGTTGGCCATCAGCGTTGAGGTATGCAACTAAGAGGACAGAATGTTTCATCCGTCATTCATTTTCATTTCGCGATGCTTCTGCTTGTTGTCGTACTTCGTGTTCCTCTCGCCATCGTTTGTAATCTTCAGCTAGAGCGAGCGGAACCGGTTTCCGGAAAGAAAAAGCCCCAGAAACTGAAGCAGCAGGCAATTCTTTCAAGGGCGGCGTGTTGCCAAGAGCTGAAGGTGCAAGGACATCAGGACCCAGAGATACGGAAATGCTGGCAGTCATCAGACGTAAAGGCTCCTGAGGGAGGGGGCGAGCGAGGTGAGCGGGGTTGTCAGAGACAGAGACTGGTCGACGACCGCGGTTGTGGTTCTTGAAGAAGCAAACGACAACGGCTTTCTCACAACACGCCTTGCACATTTGGTTGTTGCACGACCCTGCAGCAACATGAGTGCACGGCGCCTTGACACAGCGTGCCTTGATTGTCTTCTGCGAAGATGGCGGGGGAGGGAGGCCGACTGTGCATAACGGTTCGACAGGCGCTGAGATGAGATGAAGAGCCGGGTCGAGCCATGGGGCTGGAGGATCCTCGAGGCCGCCTGTGAAGCTTGTAAAGAGTGACATTTGCAGAGAAATAGCGACGACAGGAATGGGTTGGGAATGCGCTCGCCAGCGAGAGGTCACGTTTGGCAGTCACGTTCAATTCCGCGTGACTCTATGGACTCCCTGAAAATCTGGACTCCCGGACGGTTTTCAGATCCCATTTATTCTGGAACTTAGGACGTTCAAAACTGTTCGAATACACACAGATACACACGAAGGGAAAACGCGCTTTCAAAGCACCTTCATAGGAGGCAAAGAGTTCTTCGCCTCACGGAAGTACCCCCTATGTTTGCCCTATTGTACGTAGTCCTGTTTTTACCGTGCCCTCTGAACGGCAGGGTACTGGTGTTTGTAGTTGCTACAGAAGAAAATAAAATAAAATAAAATAAAAAGAGGGAAAAAGCGAAAAAAAAAAAAAGAGGAATATTTCTTATCTTATCTTATCTTACAATCATGAGCTATAAACTACTGACCCATCTTTCCATCTCCACCTACAACTGGCCTTTTGGATACCTGCTATCCCCCCCATCACAATCTACTCTGTTTGGAATTTTCCAGTAAATTTTATCTGCCCTACTGCCCTCAAATTCTGGCCTAGAGCATCATTTCCTGCTCTGATTCTCTTTGGAGGTAATTAGGGAGCTGAAATTGCTAGGACATCTTGTGCAGGCCTTTTATTAGCTAATTAAACTGTATTTTGTAATGGGCTAGCAGTGATATTGTGTGGGCTGAATTAATGCTCTCCTGTGATGATTCAAGAAAATGACTATCCACATCCAAATGATAAAGCCCTGGATTACTTTAAAAAATTTGGGTGGGAGCAATTGATCCTTTGCTTGATGGGCTGTATGTGAAGCACCTCCATTTTGATGTTCACAGGCCATACTACAGAATATATTTTGTAGAAGATATCATTTTCATTTCCCTTTGCATGATTACAATTCTGTACAATTACAGCTTTTTTTTGCAGTCAGGATTTCCCTGATTAATGCTAGATACTCACACATAAGCTTTAAAAACAACTGTTTCTCTGCAACAGTAGGATGGACATAACAGCATATTTTGTACCTTGACACGATCCCAAGTATCAGTTCCATTTTTTTACCCAAGGCTCAGGCATCAATAGTTGTTGCATAGCTGACTTGAATCTAATTTCTTCAGGAATGGGAAGAACCCCAGAAACCTCTTTTGTTTAGGCATACATTGAATGATTTACCCATCCTCTGATTTCAAATGACTGTGGCACTTCATCTCACATTTTTTCAGCTAATATTCAAAACTGATCAATTATCCAAATGTCAAATTGACAATCACATTCTTTCCCTGTTGAATTTCTTATCCCAACAGTTATATTGTAATGTAGTTGAAAATTGAACAGTAAAATACATAGAAATTTTGTAATAGCTTGTATTTGCACAATAATACATGATATAAAAATGTTGTGGAAGGCCGCAGAGAGGGCAAAAGTATACGAGCAAGCCAGAGATTACACAGCCACTTGCTATCACATAAGCGTGCTATAACATAAGCATAGCTATCACATAAGCGTAGCTATCACATAAGCATAGCTATTATGTAATAGCAACTACAAACACCAGTAGTCTGCCCTCCGAACCGCGTCAGAAAATGCTTATGTAAAGTGCGGACTTTAAAACCGCGTCGCGTCAATTTCGAGGAACCTCCTCATAACTCTCGATGCGTTTGAAACTTTTCAACACTATCTGCCATCACAAATTTCATTCATATTTCATTATGACCTCAACATTAATGTATAGCAACATTCAAACTGTCAGATCCTACAAGAAATTAGAACCAATCCCTGAAATACCCGAAACTTCGGCATTCATCACACCCTTCCTGCCATCTTCATCGAGTTCCCTTCTTCCAACATCTCAAAATGACCAACATGGGTCGTCACCTACTACACCTCCATTTTCCGGCTCCCCATTTAACAATTTGAGCTCCCTTGGTGGATCTTCGAGCCAACCTCGACTGATCAAACCTCCCAAAGCAACGCGCGGAAGCTGATATTCAAGTTTGAGAGAATGGAAATGTTTCTAAAGGACTCGGGATTCAACTCTGTTGGCGACTTTTTAAAGATTTCCCAGCCACCTCTCTGGGGAATCAGATCCTTGAGGCTCTTGGAACGTGCCGTTGCTAAGATATCAAACAGGGAAAGCGACCGCGTAGAAAAGATCTGATGGTCCCAAAGGCTAGACGAAAAGAAAGACCCCATTCGTTGATCAGATGGACCTCGTCGACGCACACTCCTTGATTTCACCTGCTAAACAGATCCCAGCCATCCGTGCAGTGCTCAAAGTCTCTTTGCAGTACGAGAATGCAGAGATTTTCTGTCTTGACGTTCATGAACCTAGGCCGAAACTCATCAGTAGAACAAGGAAGATCACTGATAGACATACAATGTTATCAGCCAGCCCCTTTTTTGGTGTGATTACGACCCCGATTGGCTGCTTCCGAGTTGGAAGCCCAGCTATATACGCCTTCGAGTGTTCGTTATACTCCAAAAGCACAAGAGCCGGGACCGAGAACATGATTTTCTGTTGCCAGTGGCAGTATAGCACAGCATGCTCTCTCCATCCAGAATGGCAGAAACGAGCTCCAGTTGGACCACACGCAATCCATTCATCTAATGCGGTATGAGTTTCTTGACAATTGTGTCTTGAAGTCCTTCAGGGACCTGCCAGTGGGGTTGTCGAGCCATCATTAAGTCATCATAATGAATCGGTAATATTGACGCGACACGGTTTCAAAGTCCGCACTTTACATAAGCATTTTCTGATGCGGTTCGGAGGGCGTGGTACTGCCCTTTGCCAGCCATATCAGTTCAAAATATTCTTCAGAACCGCTTATTAGGCGGGGGAGAATATTCGTAGTTAGACGGTGAGCTGTGTAGAAGAATATTTTAAGTACTCACTGTGGGAGTTGGCTTGTTTATGCTGCGAGAAAATTGTAAATAAGAGGAGAATATAATAGAATCTTGTTCCGGATCAGAAGCATCAGATAAAACTGGAAGAAACTTAAAATATATTCTCTCTCTTGTCTAGGGTTTATCTGCTACCCCAAACTAAGATATATTTTTAAAATGTTCTATTTAAGTTTTGAGAATAAAAGGGGAAGGTATTCACGATATATCTGACAAAAAGGCAGTGCCTGGAAGGTGAATGATTA